>NC_091235.1:4216806-4347157 GCF_040958095.1 Procambarus clarkii
ACACCACTCTGCTAGTGTGAGTGAGGTTGGATACACTACACTACACCACACTGCTAGTGTGAGTGAGGGTGGATACACTACACTACACTGCTAGTGTGAGTGATGGTGGATACACTACACTACACCACACTGCTAGTGTGAGTGAGGGTGGATACACTACACTACACCACTCTGCTAGTGTGAGTGAGGTTGGATACACTACACTACACCACACTGCTAGTGTGAGTGAGGGTGGATACACTACACTACACCACTCTGCTAGCGTGAGTGAGGGTTGATACACTACACTACACCACTCTGCTAGTGTGAGTGAGGGTGGATACACTACACCACTCTGCTAGTGTGAGTGAGGGTGGATACACTACACCACTCTGCTAGTGTGAGTGAGGGTGGATACACTATACCACTCTGCTAGCGTGAGTGAGGGTGGATACACTACACTACACCACTCTGCTAGTGTGAGTGAGGGTGGATACACTACACTACACCACACTGCTAGTGTGAGTGAGGGTGGATACACTAAACTACACCACTCTGCTAGTGTGAGTGAGGGTGGATACACTACACTACACCACTCTGCTAGTGTGAGTGAGGGTGGATACACTACACTACACCACTCTGCTAGAGTGAGTGAGGGTGGATACACTACACCACTCTGCTAGTGTGAGTGAGGGTGGATACACTACACTACACCACACTGCTAGTGTGAGTGAGGGTGGATGCACTACACCACTCTGCTAGTGTGAGTGAGGGTGGATACACTACACCACTCTGCTAGCGTGAGTGAGGGTGGATACACTACACTACACCACTCTGCTAGTGTGAGTGAGGGTGGATACACTACACCACTCTGCTAGTGTGAGTGAGGGTGGATACACTACACCACTCTGCTAGCGTGAGTGAGGGTGGATACACTACACTACACCACTCTGCTAGTGTGAGTGAGGGTGGATACACTATACTACACCACACTGCTAGTGTGAGTGAGGGTGGATACACTACACTACACTGCTAGTGTGAGTGAGGGTTGATACAGCACACTACACCACACTGCTAGTGTGAGTGAGGGTTGATACAGCACACTACACCATACTGCTAGTGTGAGTGAGGGTGGATACAGCACACTACACCACTCTGCTAGTGTGAGTGAGGGTGGATACACTACACCACACTGCTAGTGTGAGTGAGGGTGGATACACTACACTACACCACACTGCTAGTGTGAGTGAGGGTGGATACACTACACTACACCACTCTGCTAGTGTGAGTGAGGGTGGATACACTACACTACACCACTCTGCTAGAGTGAGTGAGGGTGGATACACTACACCACTCTGCTAGTGTGAGTGAGGGTGGATACACTACACTACACCACACTGCTAGTGTGAGTGAGGGTGGATACACTACACTACACTGCTAGTGTGAGTGAGGGTGGATACACTACACTACACCACACTGCTAGTGTGAGTGAGGGTGGATACACTACACTACACCACTCTGCTAGTGTGAGTGAGGTTGGATACACTACACTACACCACACTGCTAGTGTGAGTGAGGGTGGATACACTACACTACACCACTCTGCTAGCGTGAGTGAGGGTTGATACAATACACTACACCACTCTGCTAGTGTGAGTGAGGGTGGATACACTACACCACTCTGCTAGTGTGAGTGAGGGTGGATACACTACACTACACCACTCTGCTAGTGTGAGTGAGGGTGGATACACTACACTACACCACACTGCTAGTGTGAGTGAGGGTGGATACACTACACTACACCACTCTGCTAGCGTGAGTGAGGGTTGATACACTACACTACACCACTCTGCTAGCGTGAGTGAGGGTGGATACACTACACTACACCACTCTGCTAGTGTGAGTGAGGGTGGATACACTACACTACACCACACTGCTAGTGTGAGTGAGGGTGGATACACTACACTACACCACTCTGCTAGTGTGAGTGAGGGTGGATACACAACACTACACCACACTGCTAGTGTGAGTGAGGGTGGATACACTACACTACACCACTCTGCTAGTGTGAGTGAGGGTGGATACACTACACTACACCACACTGCTAGTGTGAGTGAGGGTGGATACACTACACCACTCTGCTAGTGTGAGTGAGGATGGATACACTACACCACTCTGCTAGCGTGAGTGAGGGTTGATACACTACACTACACCACTCTGCTAGTGTGAGTGAGGGTGGATACACTACACCACCCTGCTAGTGTGAGTGAGGGTGGATACACTACACCACTCTGCTAGTGTGAGTGAGGGTGGATACACTTCACCACTCTGCTAGTGTGAGTGAGGGTGGATACACTACACTACACCACACTGCTAGTGTGAGTGAGGGTGGATACACTACACCACTCTGCTAGTGTGAGTGAGGGTGGATACACTACACTACACCACACTGCTAGTGTGAGTGAGGGTGGATGCACTACACCACTCTGCTAGTGTGAGTGAGGGTGGATACACTACACCACTCTGCTAGCGTGAGTGAGGGTGGATACACTACACTACACCACTCTGCTAGTGTGAGTGAGGGTGGATACACTACACCACTCTGCTAGTGTGAGTGAGGGTGGATACACTACACTACACCACACTGCTAGTGTGAGTGAGGGTGGATGCACTACACCACTCTGCTAGTGTGAGTGAGGGTGGATACACTACACCACTCTGCTAGCGTGAGTGAGGGTGGATACACTACACCACTCTGCTAGTGTGAGTGAGGGTGGATACACTACACTACACCACACTGCTAGTGTGAGTGAGGGTGGATACACTACACCACTCTGCTAGCGTGAGTGAGGGTGGATACACTACACTACACCACTCTGCTAGTGTGAGTGAGGGTGGATACACTACACCACTCTGCTAGTGTGAGTGAGGGTGGATACACTACACCACTCTGCTAGCGTGAGTGAGGGTGGATACACTACACTACACCACTCTGCTAGTGTGAGTGAGGGTGGATACAGTACACCACTCTGCTAGCGTGAGTGAGGGTGGATACACTACACTACACCACTCTGCTAGTGTGAGTGAGGGTGGATACACTACACTACACCACACTGCTAGTGTGAGTGAGGGTGGATACACTACACTACACAGCTAGTGTGAGTGAGGGTTGATACAGCACACTACACCACACTGCTAGTGTGAGTGAGGGTTGATACAGCACACTACACCACACTGCTAGTGTGAGTGAGGGTGGATACACTACACTACACCACTCTGCTAGAGTGAGTGAGGGTGGATACACTACACCACACTGCTAGTGTGAGTGAGGGTGGATACACTACACCACACTGCTAGTGTGAGTGAGGGTGGATACACTACACTACACCACACTGGTAGTGTGAGTGAGGGTGGATACACTACACTACACCACTCTGCTAGTGTGAGTGAGGGTGGATACACTACACTACACCACTCTGCTAGAGTGAGTGAGGGTGGATACACTACACCACTCTGCTAGTGTGAGTGAGGGTGGATACACTACACTACACCACACTGCTAGTGTGAGTGAGGGTGGATACACTACACTGCTAGTGTGAGTGAGGGTGGATACACTACACTACACCACACTGCTAGTGTGAGTGAGGGTGGATACACTACACTACACCACTCTGCTAGTGTGAGTGAGGGTGGATACACTACACTACTCCACTCTGCTAGTGTGAGTGAGGGTGGATACACTACACTACACCACACTGCTAGTGTGAGTGAGGGTGGATACACTACACTACACCACTCTGCTAGTGTGAGTGAGGGTGGATACACTGCACTACACCACTCTGCTAGTGTGAGTGAGGGTGGATACACTACACTACACCACTCTGCTAGTGTGAGTGAGGGTGGATACACTACACCACTCTGCTAGAGTGAGTGAGGGTGGATACACTACACCACACTGCTAGTGTGAGTGAGGGTGGATACAGCACACTACACCACTCTGCTAGTGTGAGTGAGGGTTGATACAGCACACTACACCACTCTGCTAGTGTGAGTGAGGGTTGATACACTACACTACACCACACTGCTAGTGTGAGTGAGGGTTGATACAGCACACTACACCACTCTGCTAGTGTGAGTGAGGGTGGATACAGCACACTACACCACTCTGCTAGTGTGAGTGAGGGTGGATACAGCACACTACACCACTCTGCTAGTGTGAGTGAGGGTGGATACAGCACACTACACCACACTGCTAGTGTGAGTGAGGGTGGATACACTACACCACTCTGCTAGTGTGAGTGAGGGTGGATACACTACACCACACTGCTAGTGTGAGTGAGGGTGGATACACTACACTACACCACTCTGCTAGTGTGAGTGAGGGTGGATACACTACACCACTCTGCTAGTGTGAGTGAGGGTGGATACACTACACTACACCACTCTGCTAGTGTGAGTGAGGGTGGATACACTACACCACTCTGCTAGTGTGAGTGAGGGTGGATACACTACACTACACCACTCTGCTAGTGTGAGTGAGGGTGGATACAGCGTGCTACACCACTCTGCTAGTGTGAGTGAGGGTGGATACAGCGTGCTACACCACTCTGCTAGTGTGAGTGAGGGTGGATACAGCGTGCTACACCACTCTGCTAGTGTGAGTGAGGGTGGATACAGCACACTACACCACTCTGCTAGTGTGAGTGAGGGTGGATACAGCACACTACACCACTCTGCTAGTGTGAGTGAGGGTGGATACAGCACACTACACCACACTGCTAGTGTGAGTGAGGGTGGATACACTACACCACTCTGCTAGTGTGAGTGAGGGTGGATACACTACACCACACTGCTAGTGTGAGTGAGGGTGGATACACTACACTACACCACTCTGCTAGTGTGAGTGAGGGTGGATACACTACACTACACCACTCTGCTAGTGTGAGTGAGGGTGGATACACTACACTACACCACTCTGCTAGTGTGAGTGAGGGTGGATACAGCGAGCTACACCACGATACTCTAGACAATACACCAGCTTGAGTTGAACCACATATCAATACAGTGACTAATTAATATTAATGCAGTAAGTAGCCCAAATAATTGAAGAACGGAATTGATTAGAATATAATGGCAGCATCAAGGCTCTCAAGATAACGTGTCCAACCACTTGGGATGGACAACCACTTGGGATGGACAGCCACTTGGGATGGACAACCACTTGGGATGGAGAACCACTTGGGATGGACAACCACTTGGGATGGACAACCACTTGGGATGGACAACCACTTGGGATGGACAACCACTTGGGATGGACAACCACTTGGGATGACTAACCACTTGGGATGGACAACCACCTGGGATGGACAACCACCTGGGATGGACAACCACTAGGGATGGACAACCACTTGGGATGGACAACCACTTGGGATGGAGAACCACTTGGGATGGAGAACCACTTGGGATGGAGAACCACTTGGGATGGACAACCACTTGGGATGGCTAACCACTTGGGATGGACAACCACTTGGGATGGACAACCACTTGGGATGGACAACCACTTGGGATGGACAAACCACTTGGGATGGCTAACCACTTGGGATGGCTAACCACTTGGGATGGACAACCACTTGGGATGGACAACCACTTGGGATGGACAACCACTTGGGATGGACAACCACTTGGGATGGACAACCACTTGGGATGGACAACCACTTGGGATGGCTAACCACTTGGGATGGACAACCACTTGGGATGGACAACCACTTGGGATGGACAACCACTTGGGATGGACAACCACTTGGGATGGACAACCACTTGGGATGGACAACCACCTGGGATGGACAACCACTTGGGATGGACAACCACTTGGGATGGACAACCACTTGGAATGGACAACCACTTGGGATGGACAACCACTTGGGATGGCTAACCACTTGGGATGGACAACCACTTGGGATGGACAACCACTTGGGATGGCTAACCACTTGGGATGGACAACCACCTGGGATGGACAACCACCTGGGATGGACAACCACTTGGGATGGACAACCACTTGGGATGGACAACCACTTGGGATGGACAACCACCTGGGATGGACAACCACTTGGGATGGACAACCACTTGGGATGGCTAACCACTTGGGATGGACAACCACCTGGGATGGACAACCACTTGGGATGGACAACCACTTGGGATGGACAACCACCTGGGATGGACAACCACCTGGGATGGACAACCACCTGGGATGGACAACCACTTGGGATGGACAACCACTTGGGATGGACAACCACTTGGGATGGACAACCACCTGGGATGGACAACCACCTGGGATGGACAACCACTTGGGATGGACAACCACTTGGGATGGCTAACCACTTGGGATGGACAACCACCTGGGATGGACAACCACCTGGGATGGACAACCACTTGGGATGGCTAACCACTTGGGATGGACAACCACCTGGGATGGACAACCACTTGGGATGGACAACCACCTGGGATGGACAACCACTTGGGATGGACAACCACCTGGGATGGACAACCACCTGGGATGGACAACCACTTGGGATGGACAACCACTTGGGATGGCTAACCACTTGGGATGGACAACCACCTGGGATGGACAACCACCTGGGATGGACAACCACTTGGGATGGACAACCACTTGGGATGGCTAACCACTTGGGATGGACAACCACCTGGGATGGACAACCACTTGGGATGGACAACCACTTGGGATGGACGGTAGAGCGACGGTCTCGCTTCATGTAGTCCGGCGTTCAATCCCCGACCGTCCAAGTGGTTGGGCACCATTCCTTACCCCCGTCCCATCCCAAATCCTTATCCTGATCCCTTCCCAGTGTTACATAGTCGTAATGGCTTGGCGCTTTCCCCTGTTAATTATCTCTATCTATCTCTCCAGATAACAAGACGATCACGTGTGATGTATTGAAGAGTTCCCCCTCCCGCTCCATCATATATTTACCCGCCAGAACGTATATATAATTTTAGGCATCCGTCCAATGCCCTGTCCTCACCTGGAGTCATTTTACATCATTAATTTCCAAGTTTAAACAGCCGATATGAAGCTAATAATGAAATAACCTCTCCAGTTTGTTAACGTATAGGAAAAGATGAGAAACATGTTACAACTTTACAGAATAATTAATTTGTAGATATAATATTGTGAGGGAGGTGGGCGGAGGCGGCGCCCCGCCCACCCTCTGGCCTCCCACCAACCTTCAACCTCTCAATGTTGAGGCTCTTATCTTAGGAGATTGTGGTTGTTATGAGACGTAATTAATATACGTAAACAGTAGGCATCATTGTAGGGCCGCTGGGCCGCTTTGTCACACTGTGAGGCGGCACACTGTGGTGACTGGCAGCAAAACATGAGGAGCAGGAGGAGGAGGAGGAGGAGGCGTGTGGCGGCGCTGACACTCCCGCCACCATCACCGCCCCCACACTAGCCGGGGGGTGGGGGGCACCTGGCTCTCTTGCCTCTCACGCTCCTGCCTCTCCTCTCACGCTCCTGCCTCTCCTCTCACGCTCCTGCCTCTCCTCTCACCTTGGTGCCTCTCCTCTCACCTTGGTGCCTCTCCTCTCACGCTCCTGCCTCTCCTCTCACCTTGGTGCCTCTCCTCTCACGCTCCTGCCTCTCCTCTCACCTTGGTGCCTCTCCTCTCACCTTGTATTACCACGGGTGAGTTGGGTGACTGTGCATACCTGGAGCATATCTAGAGCATATCTGGTGCATACCTGGGGCATACCTAGAGCATACCTTGTGCATACCTGGAGCATATCTGGGGCATACCTGGAGCATATCTGAGGCATACCTGGAGCATATCTGGGGCATATCTGGGGCATACCTGGGGCATATCTGGGGCATACCTGGGGCATGCCTGGAGCATATCTGGTGCATACCTGGGGCATACCTGGAACATACCTGGAGCATACCTTGTGCATACCTGGAGCATATCTGGGCCATACCTGGAGCATACCTGGGGCATGCCTGGAACATACCTGGAGCATATGCTCCTTGATGGAGCCCTGTTGTTTGTGCGTTGTTAATTGCCTAGAAAAAAACGTTATTATCTTATCTATTTACTGAGATCTTTGGGGCTGACAGTCCCCAATTGGGCATATGAAGGCATAGACGACGTTGGTTTCCTTCAAGGCGTTCTGTTTGGTGTCTGGAGAGTTTTTCATGAGGAGGTTGGCCGTTTTCTTGTAGTAAATTGTTAATTGTATCTTCTGATTTGTGTCTGTGGGGATAACGTTCCTATTAATAATATCTTTCAGGACATTTTCCTCCGTTTTATGAGCCGTTGAAAAAAAGTTCCTATAAAATAGTCTAATAGGAGGTACAGGTGTTGTGTTAATTAACTCTTCAGAGGTTGCATGGCGTTTTACTTTTCTTCTGATGACGTCTTCAACATAACCGTTAGAGAAGCCATTGTTGACTAGGACCTGCCTTACTCTACAGAGTTCTTCGTCGACCTGCTTCCAACCAGAGCTGTGAGTGAGAGCTTGGTTGATGTAAGCGTTGACAACACTCCTCTTGTTCATGTCTGGGCAGTCACGATTGGCATTAAGGCACATTCCTATGTTCGTTTCCTTAGTATAGACTGCAGTGTGGAAGCCACCATTCCTTTCCGTGACTGTTACATCTAGAAAGGGCAGCCTCCCATCACTCTCCATCTCGTAAGTGAAACTTACCACCGAATTTTGCTCGAATGCCTCCTTCAGCTGCTGCAAACGTCTGACATCAGGTACCTGCATAAATATATCGTCAACGTACCTGCATAAATATACCGTCAACGTACCTGCAATATATGGTGGGTTTCAAGTCCATGTCAACTAAGACCCTCTGTCCTATGGTGCCCATGTAGAAGTTTGCAAGCAGGACACCTAAGAGGAGAACCCATGGCGACCCCATCTACTTGCTTATACATGTGCCCATCGGCACTCAAGAAGGGTGTCTCTTTAGTGCAGGCTCCGAGTAGCTTCCTCAGTATGCTCTTTGGTATGTTAAGAGGGGTGCAAGCCGGATCATGATACACTCTGTTCATTATTATTCTGATTGTTTCGTTCACAGACACGTTGGTAAACAGCGACTCCACATCCAAAGAAGCTCTTATCCCTGTGGCCCGTGTTCCCCGCAGTAGGTCAACGAATTCCTTTGGAAAATTCAGGCTATAAGCACAAGGCACATAAGAAGTCAGTAGGCAGTTGAGTCGCTTAGCCAGTCTGTACGTGGGTGTGGGTATCTGGCTGATGATTGGCCGAAGTAGGTTTCTAGGCTTGTGGGTCTTGACCTTCCCATATGCGTAACCAGGTTTGTATTCCCCGATAACCTTTAGCAGGTGGAGTCCGGATTTCTTGGCGTTCACAGTTTCAATCAATCTGTTTACCTTCGTTTTCAATTCAATTGTAGTGTCCTTCGTTACCCTTTGGAATTTAGTTTGGTCAGAGAGTATGAGGTTCATTTTCGCCAGATATTCGTCTTTTTTAAGAATGACGTATATTGGCGACTTGTCACCTCTTCTGACGACTATCTCCTTGTTCTCACGAAGGTTCTTAGCTGCCGCTTTGAGCTCGGGGGACAGTATGGTGCTTCTGTAGTTACCTCGAATCATTCCTCCTTCCGCAATAAGTTCTGCTTGTAAGGTGTCTTTGGTGGTGACCTTCTTTTGCGTCTCGAGGTCGAATATGTCGTCCAATAGGATCTCTAACTCCACTTTCTGGGCCATCTCACTTGGTCTGGACATAACGTGACAGTTTATACCCACATTTAAGAGAGTGATTTGGTCCTCAGTGAGGTTGATTCCAGCAAGGTTTAAGAAGCCATCTCTGGGTCGAGGAATCGCTATAGGTCCTCCGAATAATGTTATCAGTTTCTTGATCCTGGATCCCGAAACCAGGATTGTCAAGAAACCGCCCCCCCTCCCCTTCCTCGCTATCTGACACCCTCATCAACGCCCCGCTCCACCACTCACCCGCGTAATTTGAAATCGTTTTCCCGTTCCACTTCTGTTTATTCCACTTGGGCTGGACGGTAGAGTGACGGTCCCGCTTCATGCATACCTGGAGCAGGAATGTTCCAGGTATGCTCCAAGTATGTTCCGGGTATGTTCCAGGTATACTCCAGGTATGCTCCAGGTACGCTCCAGGTATGCCCCAGGTATGTTCCAAGTATGCTCCAAGGTATGCTCCAGGTATGCCCCAGGTATGCTCCAGTTATGCCCCAAGTATGCTCCAGGTATGCCCCAAGTATGCTCCAGGTATGCTTTAAGGTATGCTCCAGGTATGCCCCAAGTACTTTACTTGAGGTGCTTCCGGGGCTTAGCGTCCCCGCGGCCCGGTCGTCGACCAGGCCTCCTGGTTGCCGAACTGATCAACCATGATGAACGGACTGATGAAGTATACTCCAGGTATGCCCCAGGTATGCTCCAGGTATGCCCCAAGTATGTTCCAGGTATGCTCCAAGGAATGCCCCAAGTATGCTCCAGGTATGCTCCAAGGTAATGCCCCAGGTATGCTCCAAGTATGCTCCAGGTGTGCTGCCAGGTATGCTCCCGGTATGCTCCAAGGTATGCCCCAAGTATGCCACTGGTATGCTCCAAGGTATGCACCAGGTAAGCCCCTGGTATGCTCCAAGAATGCCTCTGGTATGCCCCAAGTATGCTCCAGGTATGCCCCAGGTATGCAGTCACCCAACTCACCCGTGGTAATACACAGTCACCCAACTCACCCGTGGTAATACAGTCACCCAACTCACCCGTGGTAATATACTGTCACCCAACTCACCCGTGGTAATATACAGTCACCCAACTCACCCGTGGTAATATACAGTCACCCAACTCACCCGTAGTAATACACAGTCACCCAACTCACCCGTGGTAATATACAGTCACCCAAGTCACCCGTGGTAATACACAGTCACCCAACTCACCCGTGGTAATATACTGTCACCCAATTCACCCGTAGTAATACACAGTCACCCAACTCACCCGTGGTAATATACAGTCACCCAACTCACCCGTGGTAATACAGTCACCCAACTCACCCGTGGTAATATACAGTCACCCAACTCACCCGTAGTAATACACAGTCACCCAACTCACCCGTGGTAATACACAGTCACCCAACTCACCCGTGGTAATACAGTCACCCAACTCACCCGTGGTAATATACAGTCACCCAACTCACCCGTGGTAATATACAGTCACCCAACTCACCCGTGGTAATATACAGTCACCCAACTCACCCGTGGTAATATACAGTCACCCAACTCACCCGTAGTAATACACAGTCACCCAACTCACCCGTGGTAATACACAGTCACCCAACTCACCCGTGGTAATATAGTCACCCAACTCACCCGTAGTAATACACAGTCACCAACTCACCCGTGGTAATATACTGTCACCCAACTCACCCGTGGTAATACACAGTCACCCAACTCACCCGTGGTAATACAGTTACCCAACTCACCCGTGGTAATATACAGTCACCCAACTCACCCGTGGTAATACACACTCACCCAACTCACCCTTGGTAATATACTGTCACCCAACTCACCCGTAGTAATACACAGTCACCCAACTCACCCGTAGTAATACACAGTCACCCAACTCAACCATGGTAATATAGTCACCCAACTCACCCGTGGTAATATACAGTCACCCAACTCACCCGTGGTAATATACTGTCACCCAACTCACCCGTAGTAATACACAGTCACCCAACTCAACCATGGTAATACAGTTACCCAACTCACCCGTGGTAATATACAGTCACCCAACTCACCCGTGGTAATACACACTCACCCAACTCACCCTTGGTAATATACTGTCACCCAACTCACCCGTAGTAATACACAGTCACCCAACTCAACCATGGTAATATAGTCACCCAACTCACCCGTGGTAATATACAGTCACCCAACTCACCCGTGGTAATATACTGTCACCCAACTCACCCGTAGTAATACACAGTCACCCAACTCAACCATGGTAATACAGTTACCCAACTCACCCGTGGTAATATACAGTCACCCAACTCACCCGTGGTAATACAGTCACCCAACTCACCCGTGGTAATACACAGTCACCCAACTCACCCGTAGTAATACACAGTCACCCAACTCAACCATGGTAGTACTGTACCGGGGTCGGAAATTGAAAATGAAAAAAGGAATGAATAATGAAGTAATGAGTGAGGGTTTGGGATGAGGGAGGTAGAGAGGTGGGAGGGAGGAGTATGGAGGGTTGGGGGTAGGGAGGAGTGTGGTCAGGTGAAAGGGAAAGTTTGAAGAGTGGAGGAGGGAGAGGAGAGAGAGAGTAGGAAGTAGGAGTAGAGGGTAGAAAATAGACGAAGAGTAGAAGTAAAGGTAGAAAGTAGAAGTAGAAAGGGCTGCCTCCATCCATTCTAGTTCATTACATACAAGACAAAGAATGGAACTTGTCTGTACTTTAAGCTGTTATCAAATATTAACATTTATCATATATTATCGGCTGTAAGCATGTACTCATACTCTGTAAGTCAGTCAACTCAGAGTGTTCTCTACACTCTAGTTTGCAATATATCAGAAAAACCAAGATCAAGGGGAACACAATTAAAGTCAGTCTCCGTGGTGTAGTGGTAAGACACTCGCCTGGCGTTCCGCGAGCGCTATGTCATGGGTTCGTATCCTGGCCGGGGAGGATTTACTGGGCGCAATTCCTTAACTGTAGCCTCTGTTTAACGCAATAGTAAAATGTGTACTTGGATGAAAAAACGATTCTTCGCGGCAGGGGATCGTATTCCAGGGACCATAGGATTAAGGACTTGCCCGAAACGCTGTGTCGGAAAATCCGACACCATTTAATAATCATACAGATAATAGCTGTGTTGTATAAACAAGTTACCCATAGAAAACGTAACTTGTAGTGGAATTACCGTTTAAAGAAAACGGGATATCATCACCACATACTATTATAATTCACCAGCTATTCTGCTGGGAATTATTCTTAAATACATAAGTCTTTGGACTTTACCATCATAAAAACATCTTATATAAATTAACTTAATTATCAATATTAAAGTAGAGTAAATGTGACCCTTCTATCACGTTCTGAAATCTGGACAATGTAAGCCAGGCGTCAGAGTGGAGGAAGGAGGGAGCCATTGTTGTGTCACCTCCGAGACGTGTGGAGCAAATTTAGCTCCTATCATTCTGGACAATGTCGGCCAGTAACGTCAATAGAATGGAGTGTTAAACAGCCATTGTTTATATTGAGACCAGAGGCTCACACGGGAGCAAATTCGGCTCCTGTTAAATTTACTTGGACGTAGTGTTATGGAAACCAAAGGTACCATCTCCAACACGATGTCTACAAATCAAGTTAAGTGTTCTTTCCGAAACCCATTATCTATCATTAGTGGCCATTAATGTCATTATATAGGGTGACCCGGTTAGAACGCGAAATCGCCTCATACTAAAGGTAATTAAGCCAGGTCTTCATGTTCCATGTACTGTTTTCTCTGATATACTTGTCATATATAGGTATCTGGCTTCACAGCTAGCGCACTTTTGACAGGTCAAGACGAGGATGCAAGATTTGTGCACCAGTTACTGGGTGATATGGAAGCTACCTCAAAGAGGATAATTTGGTGTCTACACCCTAGTTATACCTGGTGGACTAACCTGCTGTACTATAAGATAAGGAACCTCTTTAATGTATGTAGTTAATTCTTGTAGTATGATTGGCTGCATATATATATTAATTTAATAACCCCCCCCCCTAATGTGTAGAGGATCGATTTGTGAGATTATGAGATTATTGCAGAAATACAGTCCACTTATCATTATACAAATTGCTATCGAAGTATATAAATTAACGTAAATATAAATTCATATAAATTAAATAAATATAAATCTCACAGGTCGGTACCCACATTATTTGGTCATCTTCGAACCGGATGACGGATTATTTGATCCCTTGAACCCACATTTGGTCATCTTAGTACCGGATGAACCAGTTATCCAGTGGATTCATTAAATATACTAGTGCAGTGTTATTTAAACAAAGGCCAGCCAGTCAAAGACGGAAGCGTAGCCTCGAGGGAGCTCAGGAGCCTCCCTCAGCCGAGTTCAGCCTTAGTCAGCGGTTTCATGCACACCCACAGATTTGGTGGCGTGTTATTCTGTGAAATGACAGCGCTAATATAGAAACCAGCCAAATTAGTGACTGTGTCTTCGCGAGATTGTTCACGGATTTCGTGGTGTTACATTTCGCGAGAGATTATCTACGAATTTTGTGGAGTTTATTTCGCGAGGTCACTAATAATATTTAATACTTCTAGATAATATTAGAAGTTTCATAGAGGCTAATTAAGAGGCTATTATCAATAATTGTGTATATTATTTCTCCAAAATAGAGAATCATTTAATATAAATTGCACTAGTGTTCTCAATATAATATTTACTAATTGCCAACCCACAACAGGGTAGGATATTTACCATTGACTAGTTGAACTATTATCGTTCATCCTAGTCCCATTATTACCATAGTCAGTTGTACTATATTGATCAACCTAACACCATTAATGAATGGTCCAGACCCTATTTTGGGTGTAATTTTTATCAACTCGAGTTGAGTTGTATATATAATAATTTACTTATGATCATTACACCTTTGAGTGATTTATTAGTGTCAATTCCATCCTAGGGTGATATAGAAGAGCTAACCTAAAGGTACTTCCAGTGACACTGGTTTATCACTCAAATCATTAGTGTGTATGATTGTATATATATAATGTGTATTAATTTTAAGTGCTAACCTCTAGTAGAGGTAGGATTATTGCCTAGTGAGTTCAGAATTTACCCTAGGCTACCATTAGAGCTTGTTCAGTATTATGAGCAGCCCAAGTACAAGCCCCACAAGGCTTCACCAACGAGCCAGTATGGATAATGCAGGGAGAATGAAAAGAACCCTTGCAGGTCTTAAAGGCCACTTAACAAGACAGATCAAGAAATGTGAAGATTTGTCACAACAATCAACAGTTGATTATGCTGACCTGGAAAGCTATTATCAAGCAGCTGCAGGTAAATTTGAGCAAATCAAATGTCAAATAGCAACATATGTGGCTGAACTTGCCAACACCAATTTATCAGAAACAGAAATAGACGACATTATGGTTGATCTTGCGAATTATGAAGATCACACTCAGGCCACGTTACAGCCTTATGTCAAATTAATTGCCCAGAACAAGGCAACAGCAACAACAACAACAGTTGCATCTAATACGAGTCAAGCAGAAGCTCGACTCCCTCCAATTAATTTACCCACTTTCTCAGGAAAAGATGAGGAAGATTGGGACGAATTTTGGAACAAATTCGTTGACCTTGTAGACTCAAAACAATCTTTACCAAAGAGTAGTAAATTCTCTTATTTGCAAGGCCAATTATCAGGTGAGGCTAAAACAGTAGTATCCCATCTGAGATTAACTAATGACGGCTATGATCTGGCAGTAAAACTCCTCAAGGATAATTATGCTGATCCAGAAGTAAGAACATCACATTTAGTTCATGAGCTGTTGCATTTACCCCCACCGGAGGCTTCAGCTGATTCACTCCAAGTCTTCAAGCTGGAGGTAGAATCATTGATCAATGCCCTCAGCCTGACAGCAGATACAAACGGGGCTGAGTGGGTCTTGAAAATAATTGTCCAGGAGAAAATACCTAGGGACATATTGAGACAAATGAGTGCTCATTACAATAAAAGTATCTTATCCATGAATGAAATATCTGAAGGTTTAAAGTCAGTAGTTCATCAATTACGAACACATGACAAATTAAAACCACCAAGTAAACCCTCAGAAACCAATAATAGTAAACCACAGAGTACCAAAGGTACTCCAAATCAATCTAGACAATATAATTCAACACCAAAGTGGAACAGTGGCAGTGTGGGCGTATATGCAGTGGGACCCTCCAAGCCTATAGTTACTGTGTCACCCAAGAACGTGACACCAAAGGGTACTGGAAGCTATGGAACATGTTTGTTCTGCAATGAGAAACATTCAATGTACCACTGCCCTAATTTTCCTGATAGTGACGCCCGTGTTGAGCGACTCAAAGATTTGCAACATTGCACGAGGTGCCTCAGGAAACATAACATCAACGACTGTGATACCCAATTACACACCTGTAATAGGTGTAACAAAGGTCAGCACCATGCAGCATTGTGCAGAGACACCAAAACAACGTCTCCAAACCCCAAGGTGGAAGATAGCATTCCCACCACAGTACAGTACTGCAAGGTGCAACCAACAAAGAGTGTCCAATCGGCAAAGTCTAAAGGTAATACGACTTTGCCTACTGCCCAAATTACCATCCTGAATAAGAGGGCCAAGGTCCATACCCGTGGGTTGTTTGACCAAGGATCCCAGAGAACATATATCACTAAAAAGCTGGCAGATGAACTACAATTAAGGCCTGTAGCCCAGATGTCATTCAACATCTCAGGGTTTGTAACAGATGCAGGACCTCAAGTCTACCAGGTGGTACAACCATCAGTACGTTTAGGCAGGTACGTCTGTAGAGTACAAGCCATTGTGGTGGACAAAATACCAGTAGACCTACAAGTTCAAGGTCTGAGAGCAACAGCCAAATTCCTGAGAAATAGAGGAATAAAATTGGCAGATAATATTAAGTCTGATCACCTCACCGACTTCGGTCTCCTTGTAGGGACAGACTATTGTCATCGATTCATCGGTAGCCCTACTAAATATCAGGGTATAACCATGTTAAACTCTGCAGGAGGTAAATTACTCTCAGGCCCAGTATCAAGCCTGAGGAGACCTATGGCTGCAGATAAACAATACCAGTAGAGATCTAAATTTGTCAGCTGATTATATTTCTCCAGTAGCATTATACTAAGGAGATTACAGCTGACTATACCAACAGAGGTTGATGTTAGTATCATCATTTAAAGCTGGAGATGAGTTCATGAGGCCTCAGTGGCAAATCAGTGAACAGTAGCCTAAAACAGCTACAAGTCACTGCGACCAATGTCACTGAACCCACTGCAGTCTCAGAACCATACTTTACTTTAATGATGAGCTATTCAATCTTCTGAATCAATTAACTAAATTAAACCCCAATAAATCTGATGACTGATTTGATACATTTATTATTTAATCAAGATGTATTCCATGGGCCTCAGTGTTTATATATCAGTGACCAGTTACCTGAAGAAACTTCAAGTTATATCTAATGTCACTGATCTCACTGCAGTCCCTGAATCATACTTGACTGTAGTACTTGATCACATTCAGTCTTCTGGGTTAAATAATATGTAATAAGGCTTGAATATTAGCCTTTCAAGAGTTGACAGGGAAATGAAATCGCATTAGACTTCTAACCCCTGCAACTCTAGTACGGGACATCCGTCCTGTACGAACAGACGCACAAATGTGTGCTTACTAACTACTAACATCAAATTAATCTAATAATTCGAAGGAGGAGTATCGGTGTTCGTCTGTTCTAAATAGAACTTCGACCCGTGAGCAGCCCCCTGGGGAATTATGTCGGAAAATCCGACACCATTTAATAATCATACAGATAATAGCTGTGTTGTATAAACAAGTTACCCATAGAAAACGTAACTTGTAGTGGAATTACCGTTTAAAGAAAACGGGATATCATCACCACATACTATTATAATTCACCAGCTATTCTGCTGGGAATTATTCTTAAATACATAAGTCTTTGGACTTTACCATCATAAAAACATCTTATATAAATTAACTTAATTATCAATATTAAAGTAGAGTAAATGTGACCCTTCTATCACGTTCTGAAATCTGGACAATGTAAGCCAGGCGTCAGAGTGGAGGAAGGAGGGAGCCATTGTTGTGTCACCTCCGAGACGTGTGGAGCAAATTTAGCTCCTATCATTCTGGACAATGTCGGCCAGTAACGTCAATAGAATGGAGTGTTAAACAGCCATTGTTTATATTGAGACCAGAGGCTCACACGGGAGCAAATTCGGCTCCTGTTAAATTTACTTGGACGTAGTGTTATGGAAACCAAAGGTACCATCTCCAACACGATGTCTACAAATCAAGTTAAGTGTTCTTTCCGAAACCCATTATCTATCATTAGTGGCCATTAATGTCATTATATAGGGTGACCCGGTTAGAACGCGAAATCGCCTCATACTAAAGGTAATTAAGCCAGGTCTTCATGTTCCATGTACTGTTTTCTCTGATATACTTGTCATATATAGGTATCTGGCTTCACAGCTAGCGCACTTTTGACAGGTCAAGACGAGGATGCAAGATTTGTGCACCAGTTACTGGGTGATATGGAAGCTACCTCAAAGAGGATAATTTGGTGTCTACACCCTAGTTATACCTGGTGGACTAACCTGCTGTACTATAAGATAAGGAACCTCTTTAATGTATGTAGTTAATTCTTGTAGTATGATTGGCTGCATATATATATTAATTTAATAACCCCCCCCCCCTAATGTGTAGAGGATCGATTTGTGAGATTATGAGATTATTGCAGAAATACAGTCCACTTATCATTATACAAATTGCTATCGAAGTATATAAATTAACGTAAATATAAATTCATATAAATTAAATAAATATAAATCTCACAGGTCGGTTCCCACACGCTGCGCGTACTAGTGGCTGTACAAGAATGTAACAACTCTTGTATATATCTCAAAAAAAAAAAAAAAAAAAAAAAAAAAAAAAAAAAAAAAAGTCAGATTAAAAAGATGGTTAATCAAGTATATTTAACATGATAAGTATCAAAGTTCAAGCAATTTAACATAATGTTCACTATGTCAGGATTACTATACAATATGAGCCATTACACAAGACATTGAGGACACTAGAGCTGTCTGCCCCTGATAATCACACAACACCTTAGTTTAGGAAACACGAAATAAGTCACATTCACGTTCAACTCACCAAGGACTGAGCCTAATCTGGATTGAGAGGAGGGAGGGGGGGGGGGGGGTGGAGGGGGTTCACAGGAAGAGTCCCCACCCAGCCTGTTGTTCAATCGTCCATCCTCTCTGTCTGATCTGTTTTCTGCTGATCCTGTTCTCTCTCGAATGTACAGTTTCCTGGGAATTTATTGCAAATATGGGAGCTAAACCCCGCTCACTAAGTAGATAGCCCCAGGCCATAACCAAGCCACACCTTACACATCAGCTTGTTTGAAGGACAGCCCCGGCTACCTGGCTACAATTATCAGATTAGCAGAAGCAAGGTCAAGTCATACGACCTGACCACTGGTCACGTGTGATCATTAACACTCTAGACATGTGACTTTTTAATTGCTTGGGTCAGACAACCTGGCGCCTCTCAAAATCTTGTCTGACTGACTCATGTACTATATGAAATGTTAACTAAACACCTTTATGGTGTTACAGTACAGTACAGTACAACTCACCCATGGTAATACAGTCACCCAACTCACCCGTGGTAATACAGTCACCCAACTCACCCGTGGTAATATACAGTCACCCAACTCACCCGTGGTAATACACAGTCACCCAACTCACCCGTGGTAATACAGTCACCCAACTCACCCGTGGTAATACAGTCACCCAACTCACCCGTGGTAATACAGTCACCCAACTCACCCGTGGTAATACAGTCACCCAACTCACCCGTGGTAATACAGTCACCCAACTCACCCGTGGTAATACAGTCACCCAACTCACCCGTGGTAATATACAGTCACCCAACTCACCCGTGGTAATACACAGTCACCCAACTCACCCGTGGTAATACAGTCACCCAACTCACCCGTGGTAATACAGTCACCCAACTCACCCGTGGTAATACAGTCACCCAACTCACCCGTGGTAATACAGTCACCCAACTCACCCGTGGTAATACAGTCACCCAACTCACCCGTGGTAATATACAGTCACCCAACTCACCCGTGGTAATATACAGTCACGCAACTCACCCGTGGTAATATACAGTCACGCAACTCACCCGTGGTAATACAGTCACCCAACTCACCCGTGGTAATATACAGTCACCCAACTCACCCGTAGTAATATACAGTCACCCAACTCACCCGTGGTAATATACAGTCACGCAACTCACCCGTGGTAATACAGTCACCCAACTCACCCGTGGTAATATACAGTCACCCAACTCACCCGTAGTAATATACAGTCACCCAACTCACCCGTGGTAATATACAGTCACGCAACTCACCCGTGGTAATACAGTCACCCAACTCACCCGTGGTAATATACAGTCACCCAACTCACCCGTGGTAATATACAGTCACCCAACTCACCCGTGGTAATACAGTCACCCAACTCACCCGTGGTAATATACAGTCACCCAACTCACCCGTGGTAATACAGTCACCCAACTCACCCGTGGTAATATACAGTCACCCAACTCACCCGTGGTAATACACAGTCACCCAACTCACCCGTGGTAATATACAGTCACGCAACTCACCCGTGGTAATATAGAGTCACGCAACTCACCCGTGGTAATACAGTCACCCAACTCACCCGTGGTAATATAGTCACGCAACTCACCCGTGGTAATATACAGTCACCCAACTCACCCGTGGTAATATACAGTCACCCAACTCACCCGTAGTAATATACAGTCACCCAACTCACCCGTGGTAATATACAGTCACGCAACTCACCCGTGGTAATACAGTCACCCAACTCACCCGTGGTAATATACAGTCACGCAACTCACCCGTAGTAATATACAGTCACCCAACTCACCCGGTATTAAGTAAATGTATTTAATAAAAAAATATCTGCTTCATGCATTTTTCCATAATAATAATAATAATAATAATAATAATAATAATAATAATAATAATAAACTTTTGTAGTATTCATTTCATTTCCTCAAAACTAACGCTAAAAACCAAATTTAAACAAACCTAGGCCTAATATGGCCTAGGTATGTTTAAATATAGCCTAATATATTATAATATTGCCTAATATAATATAATATAACATTTTCAATCGACTTGAGAATGGTCCAGGACGGACCGAAACGTCGTCGTCCCTTCAACTTCTAGTGTGTGGTCTGGTCAACATACTTCAGCCACGTTATTGTGACTCATCGCCTGCATAGCCTAATATAGTACAATATATGTACTATAATATGCATCAGATAGCATATATTAGGCCTAGGATGGTTAGGTCAAGTTTTATTAGCAACATAAACACAAAACCATTCCCAGTTTGTCCAAATTCAATAGTACTAAATTCTAATATCTAATTGCCCATTCCGTCAACACATCGTTACTATAAGTACTATCTAAACAGGAGAACAGGCTGATACACAGCTTGAAATAATGCTGCCTCAATAAGTTTACATCACGATAGACTTGATAATACTGGCCCAATAGGTTTAGATCACGATAGACACGTATAGAGAGTATAATTTCAATATATTAATGATGATGATAAAGGCTGCGCTGCCACGTTTCTAGCAGGACCTTCACCGAGCTGCCAGCCGCACGAGTAACGCGATACAACGGTAAATAAAGCTTGAAATGCTATTTCCCCAGAAGGCATATATAATAAATATGGTTACCGAAGGATAATATTTCCTGCTTATTTCTCAATGCAATGATTTCATGTCTATTTTAAGTTGCAAGTCAGCGCTGTATGACACTCTGGTAACTTTCTTTCTTTCCCAGCAAAAATGAAAGTTCAGTATGAATGGTGTGTTGATTATTGTGGCGTGGCTGTGGTGGACACTAGTATCTCCAGCCCTCACCTCCTCTCCCTGCCTCTGCCACCCTCACGTCTCCTGTAAGTACCTCTATATGACACTTATACACCTCAATGACACTACGAGTATGTGTGTGCGAGTTAGTGTTTTATATTTTCTACCACAGACCTGGTCATTCCTATATCATTATATACAGTGGTAACCAACATATATGCTTTCGTTCCTCCATGGGCAGAGTGTGAGTTGTGTTAGACAAACAGTGTAGTGAGTTACAGAGCACTAGCAAAAGAAGGGGGATTTATACAAATTATAATGATCAATTCCCCATCTTTTGGTAGTGGTCAATAACTCACTCCACTATACCATTGCCCAACACATCTCACACGCTGCCCCATGGAGGAACCACTATAATAATATAATAGATTGAGGAGGAATATAATAATATGCTTTTGTGTTGGCATATATATACCTATCACCCGCGGGAGGTGTGTGTTTATCAGAGCACACGAGTGTTTCTGAACAGTCAATCACTAAAGGCATTGCGGGCTCACCATAGCCCATGCTACTTGGAGCTTTTTGTTCCAGGTAGCGAATCTTTAACAACAACAACGTCAACCACTATACCTTAGTCCGTCACTCTAGTCACCTCTCTAGTGTATTGTGTGTCCGTCAAGACGACCTGTGCACCTCTAGTGTATTGTGTGTACGTCAAGACGACCTGTGCACCTCTAGTGTATTGTGTGTATGTCAAGACGACCTGTGCACCTCTAGTGTATTGTGTGTACGTCAAGACGACCTGTGCACCTCTAGTGTATTGTGTGTATGTCAAGACGACCTGTGCACCTCTAGTGTATTGTGTGTACGTCAAGACGACCTGTGCACCTCTCTAGTGTATTGTGTGTACGTCAAGACGACCTGTGCACCTCTCTAGTGTATTGTGTGTACGTCAAGACGACCTGTGCACCTCTCTAGTGTATTGTGTGTACGTCAAGACGACCTGTGCATCTCTAGTGTATTGTGTGTACGTCAAGACGACCTGTGCACCTCTCTAGTGTATTGTGTGTACGTCAAGACGACCTGTGCACCTCTCTAGTGTATTGTGTGTACGTCAAGACGACCTGTGCACCTCTAGTGTATTGTGTGTACGTCAAGACGACCTGTGCACCTCTAGTGTATTGTGTGTACGTCAAGACGACCTGTGCACCTCTAGTGTATTGTGTGTACGTCAAGACGACCTGTGCACCTCTAGTGTATTGTGTGTACGTCAAGACGACCTGTGCACCTCTAGTGTATTGTGTGTACGTCAAGACGACCTGTGCACCTCTAGTGTATTGTGTGTACGTCAAGAAGACCTGTGCATCTCTAGTGTATTGTGTGTACGTCAAGAAGACCTGTGCACCTCTCTAGTGTATTGTGTGTACGTCAAGACGACCTGTGCACCTCTAGTGTATTGTGTGTACGTCAAGACGACCTGTGCACCTCTCTAGTGTATTGTGTGTACGTCAAGACGACCTGTGCACCTCTCTAGTGTATTGTGTGTACGTCAAGACGACCTGTGCATCTCTAGTGTATTGTGTGTACGTCAAGACGACCTGTGCACCTCTCTAGTGTATTGTGTGTACGTCAAGACGACCTGTGCACCTCTTTGACGCACACAAGATGATCGTAGTGCACATAATGATGTCTGGTGTACATAGCCAGGGTTACTGATCAGCGGCAGGATTCGTCAAGGATTTAAGCAACCATTTACGGAACCTGTGCATCTCTGCTCGATCATAGCGGCTTTTAGTTGTTATTGTTATGAACAACCTCGTAGTGCTTCGGCGCTCTTAGACTGTTTAATAAATGTAAACAAACTCGCTGTGATAGGGGAAAGATGCACAGCTTCCGTAAATGTGTTCATATATGCTTGACGAATTCTGGCCCAGATCTCGTGTGTGTACTCACCTATTTGTACTCGCCTAGATGTGTTTGCGGGGGTTGAGCTCTGGTTCTTTGGTCCCGCCTCTCAACTGTCAATCATCTGGTGTACAGATTTCTGAGCCTATTGGGCTCTATCATATCTACATTTGAAACTGTGTATGGAGTCAGCCTCCACCACATCACTGCCTAATGCATTCCACCTGTTAACTACTCTGACACTGAAAAAGTCTTTCTAACGTTCCTGTGGCTCATGTGGGTACTCAGTTTCCACCTGTGTCCCCTTGTTCGCGTCCCGCCCGTGTTAAACAGTTTATCCTTATCTACCCTGTCAATTCCCCTGAGAATTTTGTAGGTAGTGATCATGTCTCCCCTTACTCTTCTGTCTTCCAATGTCGTGAAATGAATTTCCCGCAGCCTTTCCTCGTAACTCATGCCTCTTAGTTCTGGGACTAGTCTAGTGGCATACCTCTAAACTTTTTCCAGCTTCGTCTTGTGCTTAACAAGGTACGGGCTCCATACTGGGGTCGCATACTCCAGGATTGGTCTTACATATGTGGTATACAAGATTCTGAATGATTCCTTACACAGGTTCCTGAAGGCTGTTCTGATGTTAGCCAGCCTCGCGTATGCCGCTGATGTTATTATTTTTGTGGGCTTCAGGTGACAGGTTTGGTGTGATATCAACTCCTAGATCTTTCTCTCTGTTTCATGAAGTACTTCATCTCCAATTCTGTATCCTGTGTCTATTCTCGTATGTGTGTGTGTGTGTAATTACTTAAGTGTAGTTACAGGATGAGAGCTACGCTCGTGGTGTCCCGTCTTCCCAGCACTCTTTGTCATATAATGCTCTGAAACTACTGACGGTCTTGGCCTCCACCACCTTCTCACTTAACTTGTTCCAACCGTCTACCACTCTATTTGCGAAGGTGAATTTTCTTATATTTCTTCGGCATCTGTGTTTAGCTAGTTTAAATCTATGACCTCTTGTTCTTAAAGTTCCAGGTCTCAGGAAATCTTCCCTGTCGATGTTATCAATTCCTGTTACTATTTTGTACGTAGTGATCATATCACCTTTTTTTTCTTCTGTCTTCTAGTTTTGGCATATTTAATGCTTCTAACCTCTCCTCGTAGCTCTTGTCCTTTAGTTCTGGGAGCCACTTAGTAGCATGTCTTTGCACCTTTTCCAGTTTGTTGATGTGCTTCTTAAGATATGGACACCACACAACAGCTGCATATTCTAGCTTTGGCCTAACAAAAGTCATGAACAATTTCTTTAGTATATCGCCATCCATGTATTTAAAAGCAATTCTGAAGTTAGAAAGCGTGACTTAGGCTCCTCGTGTGGGAACCGACCTGTGAGATTTATATTTATTTAATTTATATGAATTTATATATACGTTAATTTATATACTTCGATAGCAATTTGTATAATGATAAGTGGACTGTATTTCTGCAATAATCTCATAATCTCACAAATCGATCCTCTACACATTAGGGGGGTTTATATTTATATGTATGCAGCCAATCAAACTACAGTAACTACATACATTGATGAGGTTCCTTCTCTTATAGTACAGCAGGTTAGTCCACCAGGTATAACTAGAGTGTAGACACCAAATTATCCTCTTTGAGGTAGCTTCTATCACCCAGTAACTGGTGCACATAATCTTGCATCCTCGTCTTGACCTGTCAAAAGTGCGCTAGCTGTGAAGCCAGAATCCTATATATGACAAGCTATATCAGAGAAAACACTATACAGTACATGGAACATTAAAGACCTGGCTTAATTACCTTTAGTATGAGGCGATTTCGCGTTCTAACCGGCTAACCCTATATCCTGACATTAATGGCCATAAATGAATGATAAACGGGTTTCGGATAGACACTTAACTTGAATTTGTAGACAGCGTGTTGATAATGGTACACCTTTGGGTTCCATAACACTACGTCCAAGTAAAATTAACAGGAGCCGAATTTGCTCCCGTGTGAGCCTCTGGTCTCAATATAAACACAATGGCTGCCCTCCTTCCTCACTCTGACGCCTGGCTTACATTGTCCACAATTCAGAAAGTGATAGAAGGGTCACATTTACTCTACTTTAATATTGATAATTAAGTTAATTTATATAAGATGTTTTTATGATGGTAAAGTCCAAAGACTAATGTATTTAAGAATAATTCCCACCATAATAGGTGGTGAATTATAATAGTATGTGGTGATGATATCCCGTTTTCTTTAGACGGTAATTCCACTACAAGTTACGTTTTCTATGGGTAACTTGTTGGTAATACAGCTATTATCTGTATGATATATTAAATGGTGTCGGATTTTCCGACATAATTCCCCAGGGGCTGCTCACGGGTCGAAGTCCTATTTAGAACAGACGAACACCGATACTCCTCCTTCGAATTATATGTTAGTAGTTAGTAATCACACATTTGTGTGTCTGTTCGTACAGGACGGATGTCCCGTACTAGAGTTGTAGGGGTTAGAAGTCTAATGCGATTTCATTTCCCTGTCAACTCTTGAAAGGCTAATATTCAAGCCTTATTACATATTATTTAACCCAGAAGACTGGATGTGATCAAGTACTACAGTCAAGTATGATTCAGGGACTGCAGTGAGATCAGTGACATTAGATATAACTTGAAGTTTCTTCAGGTAACTGGTCACTGATATATAAACACTGAGGCCCATGGAATACATCTTGATTAAATAATAAATGTATCAAATCAGTCATCAGATTTATTAGGGTTTAATTTAGTTAATTAATTCAGAAGATTGAATAGCTCATCATTAAAGTAAAGTATGGTTCTGAGACTGCAGTGGGTTCAGTGACATTGGTCGCAGTGACTTGTAGCTGTTTTAGGCTACTGTTCACTGATTTGCCACTGAGGCCTCATGAACTCATCTTCAGCTTCAAATGATGATACTAACATCAACCTCTGTTACTATAGTCAGCTGTAATCTCCTTAGTATAATGCTACTGGAGAAATATAATCAGCTGACAAATTTAGATTTCTACTGGTATTGTTTATCTGCAGGCATAGGTCTCCTCAGGCTTGATACTGGGCCTGAGAGTAATTTACCTCCTGCAGAGTTTAACATGGTTATACCCTGATATTTAGTAGGGCTACCGATGAATCGATGGCAATAGTCTGTCCCTACAAGGAGACCGAAGTCGGTGAGGTGATCAGACTTAATATTATCTGCCAATTTTATTCCTCTATTTCTCAGGAATTTGGCTGTTGCTCTCAGACCTTGAACTTGTAGGTCTACTGGTATTTTGTCCACCACAATGGCTTGTACTCGACAGACGTACCTGCCTAAGCGTACTGATGGTTGTACCACCTGGTAGACTTGAGGTCCTGCATCTGTTACAAACCCTGAGATGTTGAATGACATCTGGGCTACAGGCCTTAATTGTAATTCATCTGCCAGCTTTTTAGTAATATATGTTCTCTGGGATCCTTGGTCAAACAACCCACGGGTATGGACCTTGGCCCTCTTATTCAGGATGGTAATTTGGGCAGTAGGCAAAGTCGTATTACCTTTAGACTTTGCCGAATGGACACTCTTTGTTGGTTGCACCTTGCAGTACTGTACTGAGGTGGGAATGCTATCTTCCACCTTGGGGTTTGGAGACGTTGTTTTGGTGTCTCTGCATAATGCTGCATGGTGCTGACCTTTGTTACACCTATTACAGGTGTGTAATTGGGTCTCACAGTCGTTGATGTTATGTTTCCTGAGGCACCTCGTGCAATGTTGCAAATCTTTGAGTCGCTCAACACGGGCGTCACTATCAGGAAAATTAGAGCAGTGGTACATTGAATGTTTCTCATTGCAGAACAAACATGTTCCATAGCTTCCAGTACCCTTTGGTGTCACGTTCTTGGGTGACACAGTAACTATAGGCTTGGAGGGTCCCACTGCATATACGCCCACACTGCTACTGTTCCACTTTGGTGTTGAATTATATTGTCTAGATTGATTTGGAGTACCTTTGGTACTCTGTGGTTTACTATTATTGGTTTCTGAGGGTTTACATGGTGGTTTTAATTTGTCATGTGTTCGTAATTGATGAACTACTGACTTTAAACCTTCAGATATTTCATTCATAGATAAGATGCTTTTATTGTAATGAGCACTCATTTGTCTCAATATGTCCCTAGGTATTTTCTCCTGGACAATTATTTTCAAGACCCACTCAGCCCCGTTTGTATCTGCTGTCAGGCTGAGGGCATTGATCAATGATTCTACCTCCAGCTTGAAGACTTGGAGTGAATCAGCTGAAGCCTCCGGTGGGGGTAAATGCAACAGCTCATGAACTAAATGTGATGTTCTTACTTCTGGATCAGCATAATTATCCTTGAGGAGTTTTACTGCCAGATCATAGCCGTCATTAGTTAATCTCAGATGGGATACTACTGTTTTAGCCTCACCTGATAATTGGCCTTGCAAATAAGAGAATTTACTACTCTTTGGTAAAGATTGTTTTGAGTCTACAAGGTCAACGAATTTGTTCCAAAATTCGTCCCAATCTTCCTCATCTTTTCCTGAGAAAGTGGGTAAATTAATTGGAGGGAGTCGAGCTTCCGCTTGACTCGTATTAGATGCAACTGTTGTTGTTGTTGCTGCCTTGTTCTGGGCAATTAATTTGACATAAGGCTGTAACGTGGCCTGAGTGTGATCTTCATAATTCGCAAGATCAACCATAATGTCGTCTATTTCTGTTTCTGATAAATTGGTGTTGGCAAGTTCAGCCACATATGTTGCTATTTGACATTTGATTTGCTCAAATTTACCTGCAGCTGCTTGATAATAGCTTTCCAGGTCAGCATAATCAACTGTTGATTGTTGTGACAAATCTTCACATTTCTTGATCTGTCTTGTTAAGTGGCCTTTAAGACCTGCAAGGGTTCTTTTCATTCTCCCTGCATTATCCATACTGGCTCGTTGGTGAAGCCTTGTGGGACTTGTACTTGGGCTGCTCATAATACTGAACAAACACTAATGGTAGCCTAGGGTAAATTCTGAACTCACTAGGCAATAATCCTACCTCTACTAGAGGTTAGCACTTAAAATTAATACACATTATATATATACAATCATACACACTAATGATTTGAGTGATAAACCAGTGTCACTGGAAGTACCTTTAGGTTAGCTCTTCTATATCACCCTAGGATGGTAGAGACACTAATTAATCACTCAAAGGTGTAATGATCATAAGTAAATTATTATATATACAACTCAACTCGAGTTGATAAAAATTACACCCAAAATAGGGTCTGGACCATTCATTAATGGTGTTAGGTTGATCAATATAGTACAACTGACTATGGTAATAATGGGACTAGGATGAACGATAATAGTTCAACTAGTCAATGGTAATATCCTACCCTGTTGTGGGTTGGCAATTAGTAAATATTATACTGTGATCACTAGTGCAATATATATTAAATAATTCTCTATTTTGGAGAAATAATATACACAATTATTGTTAATAGCCTCTTAATTAGCCTCTATGAAACTTCTAATATTATCTAGAAGTATTAAATATTATTAGTGACCTCGCGAAATAAAGTCCACAAAATTCGTAGATAATCTCTCGCGAAATGTAACACCACGAAATCCGTGAACAATCTCGCGAAGACACAGTCACTAATTTGGCTGGATTCTATATTAGCGCTGTCATTTCACGAAATAACACGCCACCAAATATCTGTGGGTGTGCATGAAACCGCTGACGAAGGCTGAACTGGGCTGAGGGAGGCTCCTGAGCTCCCACGTGGCAACGCCGCTGTCTATGACTGGCTGGCTTTGTTTAAATCACACTGCACTAGTATATTTAATGAATCCACTGGTTAACTGGTTCATCCGGTACTAAGATGACCAAATGTGGGTTCAAAGGACCGAATATTCCGGTTCCGAAGGTCCAAATAATCCGGTTCGAAGGACCAAATAATGTGGGAACCGACCTGTGAGATTTATATTTATTTAATTTATATGAATTTATATATACGTTAATTTATATACTTCGATAGCAATTTGTATAATGATAAGTGGACTGTATTTCTGCAATAATCTCATAATCTCACAAATCGATCCTCTACACATTAGGGGGGTTTATATTTATATGTATGCAGCCAATCAAACTACAGTAACTACATACATTGATGAGGTTCCTTCTCTTATAGTACAGCAGGTTAGTCCACCAGGTATAACTAGAGTGTAGACACCAAATTATCCTCTTTGAGGTAGCTTCTATCACCCAGTAACTGGTGCACATAATCTTGCATCCTCGTCTTGACCTGTCAAAAGTGCGCTAGCTGTGAAGCCAGAATCCTATATATGACAAGCTATATCAGAGAAAACACTATACAGTACATGGAACATTAAAGACCTGGCTTAATTACCTTTAGTATGAGGCGATTTCGCGTTCTAACCGGCTAACCCTATATCCTGACATTAATGGCCATAAATGAATGATAAACGGGTTTCGGATAGACACTTAACTTGAATTTGTAGACAGCGTGTTGATAATGGTACACCTTTGGGTTCCATAACACTACGTCCAAGTAAAATTAACAGGAGCCGAATTTGCTCCCGTGTGAGCCTCTGGTCTCAATATAAACACAATGGCTGCCCTCCTTCCTCACTCTGACGCCTGGCTTACATTGTCCACAATTCAGAAAGTGATAGAAGGGTCACATTTACTCTACTTTAATATTGATAATTAAGTTAATTTATATAAGATGTTTTTATGATGGTAAAGTCCAAAGACTAATGTATTTAAGAATAATTCCCACCATAATAGGTGGTGAATTATAATAGTATGTGGTGATGATATCCCGTTTTCTTTAGACGGTAATTCCACTACAAGTTACGTTTTCTATGGGTAACTTGTTGGTAATACAGCTATTATCTGTATGATATATTAAATGGTGTCGGATTTTCCGACACCTCGCACAATATTCTTAATGTGGTCCTCAGGTGATAGTTTTCTATCTAGAACCACCCCTAGATCTCTTTCTTTATCAGAATTCTTTAAAGATTTCTCACATAATATATAGGTTGTGTGGGGTCTATGTTCTCCTATTCCACATTCCATAACATGACATTTATTAACATTAAATTCTATTTGCCAAGTGGTGCTCCATATACTTATTTTGTCCAGGTCTTCTTGAAGGGCATGACAATCATCTAATTTCTTATCCTTCCTATTATCTTAGCATCATCAGCAAACATGTTCATATAATTCTGTATACCAACTGGTAGATCATTTATGTAGACAATAAACATCACTGGTGCAACAACTGAACCCTGTGGTACTCCACTTTGTGTGTGTGTGTGTGTGTGTACTCACCTATTTGTACTCATCTATTTGTGCTGGCGGGGGTTGAGCTATGGCTCTTTGGTCCCGCCTCTCAACTGTTAATCAACTGTGTGTGTGTGTGTGTGTGTGTGTGTGTGTGTGTGTGTGTGTGTGTGTGTGTGTGTGTGTGTGTGTGTGTGTTTTGGCGTAAGTGAGTTAAACACTCCAATCACTTTCTGCGGGTTAAGTGCTTTTACAATATATTACATACTTGTTACATAGTAAATCTTTGGTATAGGTCTAATATGAAGTATTCCAATATTCAAGAAATATTTACAGCCCTCGGCATATGTCAACCCAGGAGGTAGTTAGTCAGCCAATATGGGACATTCTACAGTATAGTAATGAAGGAGATGCGTGTGTTGGGCGAGAGATGTCGCCCCTGGTGCATGCCTCTGAGTTTTGTGATGGGCGCCGTGGGAAGCCTAGCTGGCCTCCCACACACTAGGCTCCAATGCTCCCAGGTGAAGCCTAGCTGGCCTCCCACACACTAGGCTCCAATGCTCCCAGGTGAAGCCTAGCTGGCCTCCCACACACTAGGCTCCAATGCTCCCAGGTGAAGCCTAGCTGGCCTCCCACACACTAGGCTCCAATGCTCCCAGGTGAAGCCTAGCTGGCCTCCCACACACTAGGCTCCAATGCTCCCAGGTGAAGCCTAGCTGGCCTCCCACACACTAGGCTCCAATGCTCCCAGGTGAAGCCTAGCTGGCCTCCCACACACTAGGCTCCAATGCTCCCAGGTGAAGCCTAGCTGGCCTCCCACACACTAGGCTCCAATGCTCCCAGGTGAAGCCTAGCTGGCCTCCCACACACTAGGCTCCAATGCTCCCAGGTGAAGCCTAGCTGGCCTCCCACACACTAGGCTCCAATGCTCCCAGGTGAAGCCTAGCTGGTCTCCCACACACTAGGCTCCAGCTCCCAAGTGAAGCCTGGCTGGCCTCCCACACACTAGGCTCCAATGCTCACATGGATAGCCTAGCTGGCCTCCCACACACTAGGCTCCAATGCTCCCAGGTGAAGCCTAGCTGGCCTCCCACACACTAGGCTCCAATGCTCCTAGGTGAAGCCTAGCTGGCCTCCCACACACTAGGCTCCAACGCTCACATCGATAGCCTAGCTGGCCTCCCACACACTAGGCTCCAATGCTCCTAGGTGAAGCCTAGCTGGCCTCCCCCACACTAGGCTCCAATGCTCCTAGGTGAAGCCTAGCTGGCCTCCCACATACTAGGCTCCAATGCTCACATGGATAGCCTAGCTGGCCTCCCACACACTAGGCTCCAATGCTCCCAGGTGAAGCCTAGCTGGCCTCCCCCACACTAGGCTCCAATGCTCCTAGGTGAAGCCTAGCTGGCCTCCCACACACTAGGCTCCAATGCTCCTAGGTGAAGACTAGCTGGCCTCCCACACACTAGGCTCCAATGCTCCTAGGTGAAGCCTAGCTGGCCTCCCACACACTAGGCTCCAATGCTCCTAGGTGAAGCCTAGCTGGCCTCCCACACACTAGGCTCCAATGCTCCTAGGTGAAGCCTAGCTGGCCTCCCACACACTAGGCTCCAATGCTCCTAGGTGAAGCCTAGCTGGCCTCCCACACACTAGGCTCCAATGCTCCTAGGTGAAGCCTAGCTGGCCTCCCACACACTAGGCTCCAATGCTCCTAGGTGAAGCCTAGCTGGCCTCCCACACACTAGGCTCCAATGCTCCTAGGTGAAGCCTAGCTGGCCTCCCACACACTAGGCTCCAATGCTCCCAGGTGATTCTTGTCGCCGGAGGCTGCTAGTTTTGTGTTTATTTATATATACAAGAGTTGTTACATTCTTGTAAAGCCACTACCACTGCTGGGTGAACAGAGGTGTACAGTTAAGGACTGTCGCCTAGTCAATCCTCCAGTGAGCACCGTCGGTTGAAAGCGACCAACATTGCATACTGTTTACTATGCAATATCGGGAGCTTTCAACCCACGGCGCCCACTGCGCCACGGAGGGTGTTAGCTCCCCCACACTGGCGCCAGCCTCCCGCCAGCACCAGCAGGTAACAAAGGCGCTGCGCACGGCGGCCTCTATTATACAGCTAGTAATTTATCCTGTTTCATCCTTGGTTAATTGCTAAATTATTAATGCTAATTAACATTTATGTATTTTATATGGGTTGTACCTTAACGATCACTACAGTTGTACAGTTTGGGTCATCTTGACCTTTGCCCTGACTGGCTGCCATGGTAAGACTTTTAATCGGGTTCACTTATCAATAAATTTTATATATTTGTTAGCTGGAGAGAGAGATTACGGAGCCTATCTCTTGTTATCGACCATTGGTTCGTACTGGACACCCGTTCACAGCTGGGGAGATAATCACTCTTAAACACCTGGTGCCAATTGGGCGCCATGATGATTGTTGACGACGCGGGTGTGTGTAGACTGTCCTGGGAGACTGTCCTGGGAGACTGTCCTGGGAGACTGTCCTGGGAGACTGTCTTGGGAGACTGTCCTGGGAGACTGTCCTGGGAGACTGTCCTGGGAGACTGTCCTGGGAGACTGTCCTGGGAGACTGCCCTGGGAGACTGCCCTGGGAGACTGCCCTGGGAGACTGTCCTGGGAGACTGTCCTGGGAGACTGTCCTGGGAGACTGTCCTGGGAGACTGTCCTGGGAGACTGTCCTGGGAGACTGTCCTGGGAGACTGCCCTGGGAGACTGCCCTGGGAGACTGCCCTGGGAGACTGTCCTGGGAGACTGTCCTGGGAGACTGTCCTGGGAGACTGTCCTGGAAGACTGACCTGGGAGATTGTCCTGGGAGACTGTCCTGGGAGACTGTCCTGGGAGACTGCCCTGGGAGACTGCCCTGGGAGACTGCCCTGGGAGACTGTCCTGGGAGACTGCCCTGGGAGACTGCCCTGGGAGACTGCCCTGGGAGACTGTCCTGGGAGACTGCCCTGGGAGACTGCCCTGGGAGACTGCCCTGGGAGACTGTCCTGGGAGACTGTCCTGGGAGACTGTCCTGGGAGACTGTCCTGGGAGACTGCCCTGGGAGACTGTCCTGGGAGACTGCCCTGGGAGACTGCCCTGGGAGACTGCCCTGGGAGACTGCCCTGGGAGACTGTCCTGGGAGACTGACCTGGGAGACTGTCCTGGGAGACTGACCTGGGAGACTGACCTGGGAGACTGTCCTGGGAGACTGCCCTGGGAGACTGCCCTGGGAGACTGCCCTGGGAGACTGCCCTGGGAGACTGCCCTGGGAGACTGTCCTGGGAGACTGTCCTGGGAGACTGACCTGGGAGACTGACCTGGGAGACTGACCTGGGAGACTGACCTGGGAGACTGTCCTGGGAGACTGTCCTGGGAGACTGTCCTGGGAGACTGACCTGGGAGACTGCCCTGGGAGACTGCCCTGGGAGACTGCCCTGGGAGACTGCCCTGGGAGACTGCCCTGGGAGACTGTCCTGGGAGACTGTCCTGGGAGACTGACCTGGGAGACTGACCTGGGAGACTGCCCTGGGAGACTGACCTGGGAGACTGCCCTGGGAGACTGCCCTGGGAGACTGCCCTGGGAGACTGCCCTGGGAGACTGCCCTGGGAGACTGCCCTGGGAGACTGCCCTGGGAGACTGTCCTGGGAGACTGTCCTGGGAGACTGTCCTGGGAGACTGTCCTGGGAGACTGTCCTGTGAGACTGACCTGGAAGACTGACCTGGGAGACTGTCCTGGGAGACTGTCCTGGGAGACTGTCCTGGGAGACTGTCCTGGGAGACTGTCCTGGGAGACTGCCCTGGGAGACTGCCCTGGGAGACTGCCCTGGGAGACTGTCCTGGGAGACTGTCCTGGGAGACTGTCCTGGGAGACTGTCCTGGGAGACTGTCCTGGGAGACTGTCCTGGGAGACTGTCCTGGGAGACTGTCCTGGGAGACTGCCCTGGGAGACTGCCCTGGGAGACTGCCCTGGGAGACTGCCCTGGGAGACTGCCCTGGGAGACTGCCCTGGGAGACTGCCCTGGGAGACTGCCCTGGGAGACTGCCCTGGGAGACTGTCCTGGGAGACTGTCCTGGGAGACTGACCTGGGAGACTGTCTTGGGAGACTGTCTTGGGAGAACTGCTCAACGGCACCTAATGTACAGCATTGCTGTAACTTGGGGCGGTTCAGTTCCCAAGACCGTTACAGTATGTGCCTCTGTACCTTTCCCACCACCACTCACAGTATGTGCCTCTGTAACCTTCCCACCACCACTCACAGTATGTGCCTCTGTAACCTTCCCACCACCACTCACAGTATGTGCCTCTGTAACCTTCCCACCACCACTCACAGGATGGGTCTGTAACCTTCCCACCACCACTCACAGGATGGGTCTGTACCCTTCCCACCACCACTCACAGGATGGGTCTGTAACCTTCCCACCACCACTCACAGGATGGGTCTGTACCCTTCCCACCACCACTCACAGGATGGGTCTGTACCCTTCCCACCACCACTCACAGGATGGGTCTGTACCCTTCCCACCACCACTCACAGGATGGGTCTGTACCCTTCCCACCACCACTCACAGGATGGGTCTGTACCCTTCCCACCACCACTCACAGGATGGGTCTGTACCCTTCCCACCACCACTCACAGGATGGGTCTGTACCCTTCCCACCACCACTCACAGGATGGGTCTGTACCCTTCCCACCACCACTCACAGGATGGGTCTGTACCCTTCCCACCACCACTCACAGGATGGGTCTGTACCCTTCCCACCACCACTCACAGGATGGGTCTGTACCCTTCCCACCACCACTCACAGGATGGGTCTGTACCCTTCCCACCACCACTCACAGGATGGGTCTGTACCCTTCCCACCATCACTCACAGGATGGGTCTGTACCCTTCCCACCATCACTCACAGGATGGGTCTGTACCCTTCCCACCATCACTCACAGGATGGGTCTGTACCCTTCCCACCATCACTCACAGGATGGGTCTGTACCCTTCCCACCATCACTCACAGGATGGGTCTGTACCCTTCCCACCATCACTCACAGGATGGGTCTGTACCCTTCCCACCATCACTCACAGGATGGGTCTGTACCCTTCCCACCATCACTCACAGGATGGGTCTGTACCCTTCCCACCACCACTCACAGGATGGGTCTGTACCCTTCCCACCACCACTCACAGGATGGGTCGACCTGGGGGGCGGCCGTGTCTCCTGGTCGACCTGGGGGGCGGCCGTGTCTGCTGGTCGACCTGGGGGGCGGCCGTGTCTGCTGGTCGACCTGGGGGGCGGCCGTGTCTGCTGGTCGACCTGGGGGGCGGCCGTGTCTGCTGGTCGACCTGGGGGGCGGCCGTGTCTGCTGGTCGACCTGGGGGGCGGCCGTGTCTGCTGGTCGACCTGGGGGGCGGCCGTGTCTGCTGGTCGACCTGGGGGGCGGCCGTGTCTGCTGGTCGACCTGGGGGGCGGCCGTGTCTGCTGGTCGACCTGGGGGGCGGCCGTGTCTGCTGGTCGACCTGGGGGGCGGCGGTGTCTGCTGGTCGACCTGGGGGGCGGCGATGTCTGCTGGTCGACCTGGAGGGCGGCGATGTCTGCTGGTCGACCTGGGGGGCGGCGATGTCTGCTGGTCGACCTGGGGGGCGGCGATGTCTGCTGGTCGACCTGGGGGGCGGCGATGTCTGCTGGTCGACCTGGGGGGCGGCGATGTCTGCTGGTCGACCTGGGGGGCGGCGATGTCTGCTGGTCGACCTGGGGGGCGGCGATGTCTGCTGGTCGACCTGGGGGGCGGCGATGTCTGCTGGTCGACCTGGGGGGCGGCGATGTCTGCTGGTCGACCTGGGGGGCGGCGATGTCTGCTGGTCGACCTGGGGGGCGGCGATGTCTGCTGGTCGACCTGGGGGGCGGCCGTGTCTGCTGGTCGACCTGGGGGGCGGCCGTGTCTGCTGGTCGACCTGGGGGGCGGCCGTGTCTGCTGGTCGACCTGGGGGGCGGCGATGTCTGCTGGTCGACCTGGGGGGCGGCGATGTCTGCTGGTCGACCTGGGGGGCGGCGATGTCTGCTGGTCGACCTGGGGGGCGGCGATGTCTGCTGGTCGACCTGGGGGGCGGCGATGTCTGCTGGTCGACCTGGGGGGCGGCGATGTCTGCTGGTCGACCTGGGGGCGGCGATGTCTGCTGGTCGACCTGGGGGGCGGCGATGTCTGCTGGTCGACCTGGGGGGCGGCGATGTCTGCTGGTCGACCTGGGGGGCGGCGATGTCTGCTGGTCGACCTGGGGGGCGGCGATGTCTGTTGGTCGACTTGGGGGCGGCGATGTCTGCTGGTCGACCTGGGGGGCGGCCGTGTCTGCTGGTCGACCTGGGGGGCGGCCGTGTCTGCTGGTCGACCTGGGGGGCGGCCGTGTCTGCTGGTCGACCTGGGGGGCGGCGATGTCTGCTGGTCGACCTGGGGGGCGGCCGTGTCTGCTGGTCGACCTGGGGGGCGGCCGTGTCTGCTGGTCGACCTGGGGGGCGGCGATGTCTGCTGGTCGACCTGGGGGGCGGCCGTGTCTGCTGGTCGACCTGGGGGGCGGCGATGTCTGCTGGTCGACCTGGGGGGCGGCCGTGTCTGCTGGTCGACCTGGGGGGCGGCGATGTCTGCTGGTCGACCTGGGGGGCGGCGATGTCTGCTGGTCGACCTGGGGGGCGGCGATGTCTGCTGGTCGACCTGGGGGGCGGCGATGTCTGCTGGTCGACCTGGGGGGCGGCGATGTCTGCTGGTCGACCTGGGGGGCGGCGATGTCTGCTGGTCGACCTGGGGGCGGCGATGTCTGCTGGTCGACCTGGGGGGCGGCGATGTCTGCTGGTCGACCTGGGGGGCGGCGATGTCTGCTGGTCGACCTGGGGGGCGGCGATGTCTGCTGGTCGACCTGGGGGGCGGCGATGTCTGTTGGTCGACTTGGGGGCGGCGATGTCTGCTGGTCGACCTGGGGGGCGGCCGTGTCTGCTGGTCGACCTGGGGGGCGGCCGTGTCTGCTGGTCGACCTGGGGGGCGGCCGTGTCTGCTGGTCGACCTGGGGGGCGGCGATGTCTGCTGGTCGACCTGGGGGGCGGCCGTGTCTGCTGGTCGACCTGGGGGGCGGCCGTGTCTGCTGGTCGACCTGGGGGGCGGCGATGTCTGCTGGTCGACCTGGGGGGCGGCCGTGTCTGCTGGTCGACCTGGGGGGCGGCGATGTCTGCTGGTCGACCTGGGGGGCGGCCGTGTCTGCTGGTCGACCTGGGGGGCGGCCGTGTCTGCTGGTCGACCTGGGGGGCGGCGATGTCTGCTGGTCGACCTGGGGGGCGGCCGTGTCTGCTGGTCGACCTGGGGGGCGGCCGTGTCTGCTGGTCGACCTGGGGGGCGGCCGTGTCTGCTGGTCGACCTGGGGGGCGGCCGTGTCTGCTGGTCGACCTGGGGGGCGGCCGTGTCTGCTGGTCGACCTGGGGGGCGGCCGTGTCTGCTGGTCGACCTGGGGGGCGGCGATGTCTGCTGGTCGACCTGGGGGGCGGCGATGTCTGCTGGTCGACCTGGGGGGCGGCGATGTCTCCAGGGGGGCCTGACAGCTGTGTGGACAGCGCTTCGGATTCGTAGTCCTGAGGTTCCGGGTTCGATCCCCGGTGGAGGCTCAGACAAATGGGGAGAGTTTCTTCCACCCTCATGCCCCTGTTCACCTAGCAGTAAATAGGTACCTGGGAGTTAGACAGCTGCTACGGGCTGCTTCCTGGGGGTGTGCGTAAAAAGAAAAAGGCCTGGTCGAGGACCGGGCCGCAGGGACGCTAAGCTCCGAAATCGTCTCAAGATAAGGTTATTGTCTACTTCTTCTTGTTTGTGGATTGGAATGACGTCAAGTTCCTTCCATTTACATGGGAACTTTGTCTTTTTGAAGGACTTTATTGATAAGAAATAGAATTAAATCTTGACCTATGCCTTGAGAATTCGTTATCATTGATACGGGCTCAAGGAGGAGATAGGGTATCGGTTCTTTATTTTTCTGCTAGCTTAGAGTTCAACGATAATGGTAGTGTTGATCACTTGTCATAAGTGTGGCAAGTCTGAGTGCTTATTAAACGTGTTGTTACCAGTTGTGGTAGTTTAAATCTGTGGTCACTGGAATTGTTCCGGAACCTTCCCAGCAGCTTCTCCGCCGTATTCTGGGTTTGTGTGGGACGCCGTGTGGACCTAAGGCTGCTCAAGGCTGCTCACAAGGACTCCTTGCTTAATTAAAGGTTTGGCGCCATTCCATCCTCTTAAATATCTAGTTCCCTCCTCCTGTCATAGTCAAGAACCTGCACACCAGTACTACAGGTGCACGGTGTGTGGTACAGGTGTGGGGTACAGGTGTACGGTGTGTGGTACAGGTGTGGGGTACAGGTGTACGGTGTGGGGTACAGGTGCACGGTGTGGGGTACAGGTGCACGGTGTGGGGTACAGGTGCACGGTGTGGGGTACAGGTGCACGGTGTGGGGTACAGGTGCACGGTGTGGGGTACAGGTGCACTGTGTGGGGTACAGGTGCACGGTGTGGGGTACAGGTGTGGGGTACAGGTGTACGGTGTGGGGTACAGGTGCACTGTGTGGGGTACAGGTGCACGGTGTGTGGTACAGGTGTGGGGTACAGGTGTACGGTGTGGGGTACAGGTGCACGGTGTGTGGTACAGGTGTGGGGTACAGGTGCACGGTGTGTGGTACAGGTGCACGGTGTGGGGTACAGGTGTGGGGTACAGGTGCACGGTGTGTGGTACAGGAGTGGGGTACAGGTGTACGGTGTGGGGTACAGGTGCACGGTGTGTGGTACAGGAGTGGGGTACAGGTGTACGGTGTGGGGTACAGGTGCACGGTGTGTGGTACAGGAGCACGGTGTGGGGTACAGGTGCACGGTGTGGGGTACAGGTGCACGATGTGTGGTACAGGTGTGGGGTACAGGTGCACGGTGTGGGGTACAGGTGTGGGGTACAGGTGCACGGTGTGGGGTACAGGTGCACTGTGTGGGGTACAGGTGCACGATGTGTGGTACAGGTGCACGGTGTGGGGTACAGGTGCACGGTGTGGGGTACAGGTGCACTGTGTGGGGTACAGGTGCACGATGTGTGGTACAGGTGTGGGGTACAGGTGCACGGTGTGGGGTACAGGTGCACGGTGTGGGGTACAGGTGCACGGTGTGGGGTACAGGTGCACGATGTGTGGTACAGGTGTGGGGTACAGGTGCACGGTGTGGGGTACAGGTGTGGGGTACAGGTGCACGGTGTGGGGTACAGGTGCACTGTGTGGGGTACAGGTGCACGATGTGTGGTACAGGTGCACGGTGTGGGGTACAGGTGCACGGTGTGGGGTACAGGTGCACTGTGTGGGGTACAGGTGCACGATGTGTGGTACAGGTGTGGGGTACAGGTGCACGGTGTGGGGTACAGGTGCACGGTGTGGGGTACAGGTGCACGGTGTGGGGTACAGGTGTGGGGTACAGGTGCACTGTGTGGGGTACAGGTGCACTGTGTGGGGTACAGGTGCACTGTGTGGGGTACAGGTGCACGGTGTGGGGTACAGGTGCACGGTGTGGGGTACAGGTGCACTGTGTGGGGTACAGGTGCACGATGTGTGGTACAGGTGTGGGGTACAGGTGCACGGTGTGGGGTACAGGTGCACTGTGTGGGGTACAAGTGCACGATGTGTGGTACAGGTGTGGGGTACAGGTGCACTGTGTGGGGTACAGGTGCACGGTGTGGGGTACAGGTGCACGGTGTGGGGTACAGGTGCACTGTGTGGGGTACAGGTGCACTGTGTGGGGTACAGGTGCACTGTGTGGGGTACAGGTGCACGGTGTGGGGTACAGGTGCACTGTGTGGGGTACAGGTGCACGATGTGTGGTACAGGTGCACGGTGTGGGGTACAGGTGCACTGTGTGGGGTACAGGTGCACGGTGTGGGGTACAGGTGCACGATGTGTGGTACAGGTGCACGGTGTGGGGTACAGGTGCACTGTGTGGGGTACAGGTGCACGGTGTGGGGTACAGGTGCACGGTGTGGGGTACAGGTGCACGGCGTGGGGTACAGGTGCACTGTGTGGGGTACAGGTGCACTGTGTGGGGTACAGGTGCACTGTGTGGGGTACAGGTGCACTGTGTGGGGTACAGGTGCACTGTGTGGGGTACAGGTGCACGGTGTGGGGTACAGGTGCACGGTGTGGGGTACAGGTGCACGGTGTGGGGTACAGGTGCACTGTGTGGGGTAGCCCCGTGACTGGACACGTAGCCCCGTGACTGGACACGTAGCCCCGTCACTGGACACGTAGCCCCGTCAGTGGACACGTAGCCCCGTGACTGGACACGTAGCCCCGTGACTGGACACGTAGCCCCGTCACTGGACACGTAGCCCCGTCACTGGACACGTAGCCCCGTCACTGGACACGTAGCCCCGTCACTGGACACGTAGCCCCGTGACTGGACACGTAGCCCCGTGACAGGACACGTAGCCCCGTGACAGGACACGTAGCCCCGTCACTGGACACGTAGCCCCGTGACTGGACACGTAGCCCCGTGACTGGACACGTAGCCCCGTGACTGGACACGTAGCCCCGTGACTGGACACGTAGCCCCGTGACTGGACACGTAGCCCCGTGACTGGACACGTAGCCCCGTGACTGGACACGTAGCCCCGTGACTGGACACGTAGCCCCGTGACTGGACACGTAGCCCCGTGACTGGACACGTAGCCCCGTCACTGGACACGTAGCCCCGTCACTGGACACGTAGCCCCGTCACTGGACACGTAGCCCCGTGACTGGACACGTAGCCCCGTGACTGGACACGTAGGCCCGTCACTGGACACGTAGCCCCGTGACTGGACACGGAGCCCCGTCACTGGACACGTAGCCCCGTGACTGGACACGTAGCCCCGTGACTGGACACGTAGGCCCGTCACTGGACACGTAGCCCCGTGACTGGACACGTAGCCCCGTGACTGGACACGTAGCCCCGTGACTGGACACGTAGCCCCGTCACTGCATGGACACGTAGCCCCGTCACTGGACACTAGCCCCGTGACTGGACACGGGACGAGAGCACACCAGCTACCGTCCACTCTCAAGCGGGAACATTGAGGTCTGTGACCAAGAAGACTTCAACCATCCGTATTGGTTGATCTCTTGTGTGACGCATCGGCCTGTTGTGGTTAGTAATCACGTCTATGTCATCAACTCTCACTTCTGCTGGCAAGGAGACTCACCAGGATAAGGTCCGGTAGCCAATCCGTCTTCAGATCAAGTCCTTTCCATCCAGCGGTCGAACTCAAAGATGCTTTCGTCAATTTCAACATGCTGTTCATTCAAAATAGGAATTTTCTCAAATATAAATTAATATTGTTATATATTAGCTTACTGTACCAACCTGTCCTCCTGCAAGGAACGTCGCTTTTCGCTCGTATGCGTTACATACGACCAAAAATGGTCGTACTAGAAAATGTAAGCGGCTGGCGAAAGTGACTTACTGGCCCGTTTTCTGTTTTGGGTCCTCTGGTAGGTTAGGAGAGGACACTTTAAATTGACCGTTTTCTTGACGTTGGGGCACCTTAGGAGGACGGGCTGACTGTGCACATATAGGCATTGGTTGGGTGTTTAGGTTCTGTTGGCGAGTATTTGTAGGACGTGGGTGAAGCATTTACAGCGTTGGGGTTCGAACAGAGGACGTCAGCGAAGCACTTGTTCCGGAAGTGTTCGGACGTCATCAGTTGTGAGTCGTGTGTAAACCGTTATTCATTCATAAACAACAGGGGGTTTGGCGGGTGCATGGAATGGATTTTGGGCCATTGTTTGAGGACGAGCTGCACCGCCCTCATAAGCCAAGCTAAGTTGCTTAGCTTCTGTAATTGTAGTCGTTCTCGAACATCACTTTTGATATACATTAAACTGTGTAACTAGCTTATCAAGACTGTAACTTGCTTAGCTAAGAGAATATTTAAGATTCAGTTCTTGAGCCCATTATGTAGCTAAGTAATCTCTCCCATCACCGCCCCCCCCCAGCCCGTCCTCTTCAACAAAGCCCAAATGTTACCTCCCTGCAGCCACCAAACACCACCTTCATCAATGATCCCACAACACACGACTCTCCTTCAACAACTATTTACTGACCACCACTATTCAAGTCCTAACTCTGTAAATGCTTTACACACGTACTACAAATAATTCTAAAATTATGATCACCTTATCTAGTAGTAGCAGGCATCCACCAGTCTCAGGAGACTATGGAGTTGTGCTCTGGTTGTCGGTCTGGAGTGGCCTCTCCAGGGCGCAAAGCCAGGGTAGGTTGATATAGGGGAGAAGCTGTCACCCATGCAGCAGGTCCCCCCTCTCCACGGCGTCCAAAGTCTCCAATGGAAAGGCAAACGCCAATGCGATTGGTTCCAGCGCCGTCGCAGGAACTGTCAGAACGATGTTGAAGATAACATCGAACTGCCCTAAGGGCTCCAGCTCCGGAGGTTACCTCGAAGTTGGTGAAAGAAGGCTCAGGGACTCCAAGCCCGGAGACCGCCCCGAGTCTCCGGGTATGTGGGTGCATAATATGCTAATATGTAATATTATACTTTAGAGATCCAATTTTTAATGGACAGTGTTAATTGATGAGTGTGTCTTTGGGGGGTCGGCCACTGCATAGAATGGACATTGCTTGAGGACAAACTGTGCCCACGGGATGGGTATGTGGGTGCCTTACCGCCCACGGGATGGGTATGTGGGTGCCCTACCACCCACGGGATGGGTATGTGGGTGCCTTACCGCCCCACGGGATGGGTATGTGGGTGCCTTACCGCCCCACGGGATGGGTATGTGGGTGCCCTACCGCCCACGGGATGGGTATGTGGGTGCCCTACCGCCCACGGGATGGGTATGTGGGTGCCCTACCGCCCACGGGATGGGTATGTGGGTGCCCTACTGCCCACGGGATGGGTATGTGGGTGCACTACTGCCCACGGGATGGGTATGTGGGTGCACTACCGCCCACGGGATGGGTATGTGGGTGCACTACCGCCCACGGGATGGGTATGTGGGTGCACTACCGGCCACGGGATGGGTATGCGGGTGCACTACCGCCCACGGGATGGGTATGTGGGTGCCCTACCACCCACGGGATGGGTATGTGGGTGCACTACCGCCCACGGGATGGGTATGTGGGTGCACTACCGCCCACGGGATGGGTATGTGGGTGCACTACCGCCCACGGGATGGGTATGTGGGTGCACTACCGCCCACGGGATGGGTATGTGGGTGCACTACCGCCCACGGGATGGGTATGTGGGTGCACTACCGCCCACGGGATTGGTATGTGGGTGCCTTACCGCCCACGGGATGGGTATGTGGGTGCCCTACCGCCCACGGGATGGGTATGTGGGTGCACTACCGCCCACGGGATGGGTATGTGGGTGCCCTACCACCCACGGGATGGGTATGTGGGTGCCTTACCGCCCCACGGGATGGGTATGTGGGTGCCCTACTGCCCACGGGATGGGTATGTGGGTGCCCTACTGCCCACGGGATGGGTATGTGGGTGCCCTACTGCCCACATGATGGGTATGTGGGTGCCCTACTGCCCACGGGATGGGTATGTGGGTGCCCTACTTCCCACGGGATGGGTATGTGGGTGCCCTACTGCCCACGGGATGGGTATGTGGGTGCCCTACCGCCCACGGGATGGGTATGTGGGTGCACTACCGCCCACGGGATGGGTATGTGGGTGCACTACCACCCACGGGATGGGTATGTGGGTGCCCTACCGCCCACGGGATGGGTATGTGGGTGCACTACCGCCCACGGGATGGGTATGTGGGTGCACTACCACCCACGGGATGGGTATGTGGGTGCCCTACTGCCCACGGGATGGGTATGTGGGTGCCCTACTGCCCACGGGATGGGTATGTGGGTGCCCTACTGCCCACGGGATGGGTATGTGGGTGCACTACGGCCCACGGGATGGGTATGTGGGTGCCCTACTGCCCACGGGATGGGTATGTGGGTGCCCTACTGCCCACGGGATGGGTATGTGGGTGCCCTACTGCCCACGGGATGGGTATGTGGGTGCCCTACTGCCCACGGGATGGGTATGTGGGTGCCCTACTGCCCACGGGATGGGTATGTGGGTGCAGAACAATGAACTAACTCAAACTATATTTCATTGCTGTACATGTAACTCACTTTCTCACCGTATATATTGACTCTCTACCACTTCTCTTTACGGGCTATTCATGCCCGTGCCACCTCCTGGTTGGCTTAATGTTAATCAATCTTCCCCAGCCCTTGTGTAGGGTCCACGACGGGGACAAGTGTCCAGCGTCCTGTATAAGGTCGTTTCCGTTCTCGACACAGTCAAGAATTCCGGGTTCGAATCCCGGGCGGGACAAATAGTTAGGCACATTTCATTTCACCTAATGGGTCTGTTCACCTAGCAGTAAGTTGGTACTCAGGAGTTAGTCAGCGTGTTGTGGGGTGGCATCCTGGGCGGGGTCAGTAATTCGACCTTGGGAGGGGGCGGGTGGGGGGGGGGGGACCTCGATAAAAGCCAAAGGTGTATGAATACACGCTGGCTTCCTGTCCCCCTACACAGTGAATTATATTATTGTTCTGGCGTGGGAGGTTTGGGCGTGTGATATTCCGCCCTTTATTGTCACTTGCCGTGTGGTGGTAGTGTCAACATGTGCCACAGTGGCAGCCTTGTGGGTCGTGGCAGTGTTTCCTGCAACACTACGTTACCTAAGTCATCTGTGTCTGCTTCATCAACTGTGTCACGGGGGAGTGGTAACACGTGAAACGTTGGCGTGACAACTTGAGCTTTGTTTGAAGCTTTCTTTGACGTGTTCTGTCCAGTCGGTTTGATCTGTTACTGTGTCTTGTATTTCTCAGTTGGTGCCAGCACAGCTGGTGTTGTTGTGGATGTTCTGGGGGCGAGGGATGCTGTGTATCTGCGCTTTTGTTTATGAAGTTAGTGTTGTGGCTGGAATACTCTGGTGTTGTGTGCACACTTTGGTGGTTGTGGCGTACTGATGCCTTCGCTTCCTCTAACGCCTCATATAGAGTCTTGGCATTCTGTTGATTTACTATGGCGTTGATGACATGAGGTCACGAGGAGAGGAGCCAACATCTCCTGCAGATGTTGGCTCCTCTTCATGTTCCTGTGATGTATGTAGTCCAGTGTCTTATGTGTTAGTATCCTGATGCCTTGTCTTGCCTCCCAGCCCTCGTGTCCTCTTCAGCGGCGGCTTCACCTGCTGCTAGACATGGAGGAACTGAGGCTCGTGTTACTCCAGACTTCCTTATTGACAATTTGTGCCATCGTTGCTGATGATTGTTCTGTTAATACCCAGCATTTTAGACACTGGTGGTGTTGGCGTGCTCGGGGGTGTTGCGGGGGGTTATCTTGAGGTTATCTTGAGATGATTTCGGGGCTTTAGTGTCCACGCGGCCCGGTTTTCGAACAGGCCTCCACCCCCAGTAAGCAGCCCGTGACAGCTAACACCCGGGTACCTATTTTACTGCTAGGTAACAGGGGCATAGGGTGAAAGAAACTCTGCCCATTGTTTCTCGCCGGCGCCTGGGACCGGGGTTACCTAGGCCGGATTTTCTTCAGGATGCGCTGCTGTGTATTGCCACCGTTTCACCTCTTTATGAAGACTATTTCTTAGCCAAGACGAGACGTAACTTGTTACATGCATAACGATGTTGTTGAGGAGTCGTATCGTCGGTGTCTACCGGCTGCAGTATGTCAGTGTGCTGGCGTTGTTGGTGGAAAATCTCTTGAGTTTGTCGTTGTATGTTCCTGACGCCGCCACAGGCTCCGGGATCCCTCCTGCACCGGAGATTGTCATAATGCATTCAAAAGCTTGCCAGTGTCATCACGTGATCACTTACTGATCACTGGGCGATCACCATGACTGACCTTCCTGTAAGAGTGGGGGAGGGAGGGAGGACGGGCTGTGGTCTGAGGACGGGTTGGGAGCTGTATGAGAACGGGCTGTGGTCTGAAGACGGGTTGGGGGCTGTATGAGGACGGGCTGTGGTCTGAGGACGGGTTGGGGGCTGTATGAGAACGGGCTGTGGTCTGAGGACGGGTTGGGGGCTGTATGAGGACGGGCTGTGGTCTGAGGACGGGTTGGGGGCTGTATGAGAACGGGCTGTGGTCTGAGGACGGGTTGGGGGCTGTATGAGGACGGGCTGTGGTCTGAGGACGGGTTGGGGGCTGTATGAGAACGGGCTGTGGTCTGAAGACGGGTTGGGGGCTGTATGAGGACGGGCTGTGGTCTGAGGACGGGTTGGGGGCTGTATGAGAACGGGCTGTGGTCTGAAGACGGGTTGGGGGCTGTATGAGGACGGGCTGTGGTCTGAGGACGGGTTGGGGGCTGTATGAGAACGGGCTGTGGTCTGAAGACGGGTTGGGGGCTGTATGAGAACGGGCTGTGGTCTGAAGACGGGTTGGGGGCTGTATGAGAACGGGCTGTGGTCTGAGGACGGGTTGGGGGCTGTATGAGGACGGGCTGTGGTCTGAAGACGGGTTGGGGGCTGTATGAGAACGGGCTGTGGTCTGAAGACGGGTTGGGGGCTGTATGAGAACGGGCTGTGGTCTGAAGACGGGTTGGGGGCTGTATGAGGACGGGCTGTGGTCTGAAGACGGGTTGGGGGCTGTATGAGAACGGGCTGTGGTCTGAGGACGGGTTGGGGGCTGTATGAGAACGGGCTGTGGTCTGAAGACGGGTTGGGGGCTGTATGAGAACGGGCTGTGGTCTGAAGACGGGTTGGGGGCTGTATGAGGACGGGCTGTGGTCTGAAGACGGGTTGGGGGCTGTATGAGAACGGGCTGTGGTCTGAAGACGGGTTGGGGGCTGTATGAGAACGGGCTGTGGTCTGAAGACGGGTTGGGGGCTGTATGAGGACGGGCTGTGGTCTGAGGACGGGTTGGGGGCTGTATGAGAACGGGCTGTGGTCTGAGGACGGGTTGGGGGCTGTATGAGGACGGGCTGTGGTCTGAAGACGGGTTGGGGGCTGTATGAGGACGGGCTGTGGTCTGAAGACGGGTTGGGGGGAAGCTGACCATATGAAGTGAACCTTTTCGCCTGGGCGCTTGAAAAGTCAGTCTGACTCCTGGCTTCTCCATGACTGTGAAAGACAGTTCTTAATGAAGACTTTTATAACTGGCTCTGGTTGATCAGGGACTGGGCATGCAATGACCCTTGCAGTACTATTGGCCTGCCCAGCTAGCCATAGATACCCAACGGAGCAGATCCAAGTCCGAGACCAGAGTGTTGAGGACAGTGCAACCATGAATGTGCATTCGGGAGATTCTACGCTGAGTGGCATATCGTGCACTCGCTTCCACAACTTGAGTCGTGAAACTCCATTTTCTGGCACTCGATACTGTAAGCCATAAAGAGTCTTAATAAAGAGATGACCTGCTTGCGAGATATGTCAAACTGCAAGATCCAAAGTTACTGATAACCTTTCAAGGAAAATTATGAATTTTTTGGGTGAAATTATAAGAAGTGTCATACAAAAAAGATAACGAATATCATGGACTATTCCTTTAGGCTTAATAATATGAAATTGTTTTGAAAGTTAAATAGTTAGCATTGACCAACGACCTAACTAATGTTGTGTGAGAGATGTGTACAGTCTACCTGCCCCAGCTTGTATCCACATTAATTCTACGTAGACAACAGCTGAGAGAGAAGAAGGAAGAATACTTGGGAGACCCAAGCACTGCCGGTACGTCTAGTTGATATATAATATATTTTACATGTACAATGTAATGCCTTAAAGGTCTTAATGATTTGAATAGTCTAGCAGAGCCCGTTTATGAGGTGTTGTGTGGTTACAGGTAGAGCAGCGGTGAGGACCCGTGAGGAGCCGTGAGGAGCCGTGAGGACCCGTGAGGACCCGTGAGGAGCCGTGAGGACCCGTGAGGACCCGTGAGGACCCATAGTGTGGCGCCAGCGGTGGTCACCGCTGTACCGACACTATTGTGAAGGGTGGTGAGCAGCAGGCACGGAGGCGATGATGAGGGTGGTGAGGATGGTGATGCTGGCTGGGGTGATGGTGGCTGGGGTGATGAGCATGCCCTCCCGAGCCCCCAGACAGTCCCTCATCAGCGAGATCCTGACCAGACTCATCAGCAGCGGCAGCCCCACCTTACACCCCCACGTCCAGGACACCGTCAGTATACCCATCACTGTAGCACCTTCACCACTCTCCTGTCCCGACCTGTCCCTGCCTCGACCTGTCCCTGCCTCGACCTGTCCCTGCCTCGACCTCTCCCTGCCTCGACCTGTCCCTGCCTCGACCTCTCCCTGCCTCGACCTGTCCCTGCCTCGACCTGTCCCTGCCTCGACCTGTCCCTGTCCCGACCTGTCCCTGTCCCGACCTGTCCCTGTCCCGACCTGTCCCTGTCCCGACCTGTCCCTGTCCCGACCTGTCCCTGCCTCGACCTGTCCCTGCCTCGACCTCTCCCTGTCCCGACCTGTCCCTGCCTCGACCTGTCCCTGTCCCGACCTGTCCCTGCCTCGACCTGTCCCTGTCCCGACCTGTCCCTGTCCCGACCTGTCCCTGTCCCGACCTGTCCCTGTCCCGACCTGTCCCTGTCCCGACCTGTCCCTGCCTCGACCTGTCCCTGCCTCGACCTCTCCCTGTCCCGACCTGTCCCTGTCCCGACCTGTCCCTGCCTCGACCTGTCCCTGCCTCGACCTCTCCCTGTCCCGACCTGTCCCTGTCCCGACCTGTCCCTGCCTCGACCTGTCCCTGCCTCGACCTGTCCCTGCCTCGACCTGTCCCTGTCCCGACCTGTCCCTGTCCCGACCTGTCCCTGTCCCGACCTGTCCCTGTCCCGACCTGTCCCTGCCTCGACCTGTCCCTGCCTCGACCTCTCCCTGTCCCGACCTGTCCCTGCCTCGACCTCTCCCTGTCCCGACCTGTCCCTGCCTCGACCTGTCCCTGTCCCGACCTGTCCCTGCCTCGACCTGTCCCTGCCTCGACCTGTCCCTGTCCCGACCTGTCCCTGTCCCGACCTGTCCCTGCCTCGACCTGTCCCTGTCCCGACCTGTCCCTGCCTCGACCTGTCCCTGCCTCGACCTGTCCCTGTCCCGACCTGTCCCTGTCCCGACCTGTCCCTGCCTCGACCTCTCCCTGTCCCGACCTGTCCCTGTCCCGACCTGTCCCTGCCTCGACCTCTCCCTGTCCCGACCTGTCCCTGCCTCGACCTGTCCCTGTCCCGACCTGTCCCTGCCTCGACCTGTCCCTGCCTCGACCTGTCCCTGTCCCGACCTGTCCCTGTCCCGACCTGTCCCTGCCTCGACCTGTCCCTGTCCCGACCTGTCCCTGTCCCGACCTGTCCCTGTCCCGACCTGTCCCTGCCTCGACCTCTCCCTGTCCCGACCTGTCCCTGTCCCGACCTGTCCCTGCCTCGACCTCTCCCTGTCCCGACCTGTCCCTGCCTCGACCTGTCCCTGTCCCTGTCCCGACCTGTCCCTGCCTCGACCTGTCCCTGTCCCGACCTGTTCCTGTCCCGACCTGTCCCTGTCCCGACCTGTCCCTGCCTCGACCTGTCCCTGCCTCGACCTGTCCCTGCCTCGACCTCTCCCTGCCTCGACCTGTCCCTGCCTCGACCTGTCCCTGCCTCGCCCTGTCCCTGCCTCGCCCTCTCCCTGTCCCTGCCTCGACCTGTCCCTGCCCCAAGTACTTACAAGGTTTCCGATTATCACTTCACTATAGTGTAAACATTGGCCTGCCAATGTAAACATTAGGCTGCTAATGTGCAGTAGAGCTGCATGGTGGACCCCGCGCCAGGCTCCCTGGGTCAGCACGGTGGTCTAGTACAAGGCAGTCTTCCCCTTCATAAGGAGAAGGCTGCAATAAGACCTTTGATATTAGGCTTCATTACCTGGCACTCTTGGACCTGCTTCAGGTTATGCAGGTCACTTGTGGTGTCTGCACTATAGGACAGACAGCAGTTAACTTGAACCCATACAGAGATGTATGCCAGTTATTCTCGGTAATTATAGTTAGGATGTAAAGACCATTACTGACATGGTCAATAATAACTAAGAGTTAGGGGGTGGCAAGATTGAAGTAATAACTGGATAAAAGGCTATAAAGATGGGGGATAAAAGAGTTTTCAAATGTAACACAAAATAGAATATGGAAACAAAAATTGGTGTAAATTACTATATATATATATATATATATATATATATATATATATATATATATATATATATATATATATATATATATATATATATATATATATATATATATATATATGTCGTACCTAGTAGCCAGAACGCACTTCTCAGCCTACTATGCAAGGCCCGATTTGCCTAATAAGCCAAGTTTTCATGAATTATTTTTCGACTACCTAACCTACCTAACCTAACCTAACTTTTTCGGCTACCTAACCTAACCTAACCTATAAAGATAGGTTAGGTTAGGTTAGGTAGGGTTGGTTAGGTTCGGTCATATATCTACGTTAATTTTAACTCTAATAAAAAAAATTGACCTCATACATAATGAAATGGGTAGCTTTATCATTTCATAAGAAACAAATTAGAGAAAATATATTAATTCAGGAAAACTTGGCTTATTAGGCAAATCGGGCCTTGCATAGTAGGCTGAGAAGTGCGTTCTGGCTACTAGGTACGACATATATATATATATAATATATATATATATATAATATATATTTCTAATTTTAGATTCTGGAAAGACCTGAGCAAGTGCAGGTTTGGAAACATGGTTATAAAGTTATGGACATAATGTGATAGACGTAATTAAGCGCGTTAGATTGTTTCCAGCGTAGGTTAGACATGTGTGTATCTATACTATAAGAGGATGTCTCAGTCCGAAGTTAGAGGCCACCTAGGGCTGACCTTGCTCAGGATTTGCAGAGGAAATGATGTGGGGACCGGGACGGACATAGGCTGGTCAGGGTAGGCCTAAATTAAATCAGTTAAAAGTAATTATTCACCCCCCCCCACCCATCTGGTTCTCACGGACTCAATTTTGGTCAAGTGAAATGTTGGTGGCGGTGACCGAAGACTTTTGTCACAACAAATAATTCTTTCCTCAAACAAAGTAGTTTCCGTGCTCTTTAATATATTTTATAGCCTTCCCAGCTTGGTGCTTCTTTTGATAATTACTTACTTCCTGAAAGCAATTTGCATACAGAATAATGGGAGTTAAAAAGCAAGTTAAGGTAAGTGTGGATGGTTGTGTTACAGGGGTCGCTGGGTCGTGAGGCCGGGTACCTGGTGGAGAGCCACACCGTCACCACGGAGGACGGCTACCTCCTCACACTCCATCATCTACCACCGTACGCCAACCCCTCCAGACGCCGCTACCTCCACCTCAGGTGAGGCTCTCCAGTCCCCGCTCAAGTGTACGTATTCCCGTGCCTGCTCCTATATGAGGGTGTGTGTGTGTGTGTGTATAATATATAACTGAAAACTCACACCCCAGAAGTGACTCGAACACCTACTGCCAGGAGCAACGCAACTGGTATGTACAGGACGCCTTAATCCACTTGACCATCACGACCGGACATAATGGTCAAGTGGATTAAGTGATGGTCAAGTGGATTAAGGCGTCCTGTACATACCAGTTGCGTTGCTCCTGGCAGTAGGGGTTCGAGTCACTTCTGGGATGTGAGTTTTCAGTTGCATATAGTCCTGAGGACCATTCAGGCCTGTTCGCATATATATATATATATATATATATATATATATATATATATATATATATATATATATATATATATATATATATATATATGGTTTAATTAAATCTGGCGACTTACCCACACGTCAGTTCACCTAAAAATAGTGGTCAGGGCTCCCCATGATAACAGGACTCCCCCCATGGTAACAGGACTCCCCCCAGGGTAACAGGACCCCCCAGGGTAACAGGACCCCCCCAAGGTAACAGGGTCCCCCCATGGTAACAGGACTCCCCCCAGGGTAACAGGACCCCCCATGGTAACAGGACTCCCCCATGGTAACAGGACTCCCCCCCTGGTAACAGGACTCCCCCATGGTAACAGGACTCCCCCCATGGTAACAGGACTCCCCCCATGGTAACAGGACTCCCCTAGGGTAACAGGACTCCCCCTAGGGTAACAGGACTCCCCCTAGGGTAACAGGACTCCCCCCCATGGTAACAGGATCACCTTCCCATGGTAACAGGACCCCCCATGGTAACAGGACTCCCCCATGGTAACAGGACTCCCCCCCATGGTAACAGGACTCCCCCCCATGGTAACAGGACTCCCCTCATGGTAACAGGACTCCCCCCATGGTAACAGGACTCCCCCCCATGGTAACAGGACTCTCCCCTATGGTAACAGGACTCCCCCAAGGGTAACAGGACCCCCCCAGGGTAACAGGACCCCCCCATGGTAACAGGGTCCCCCCATGGTAACAGGACTCCCCCCAGGGTAACAGGACCCCCCATGGTAACAGGACTCCCCCATGGTAACAGGACTCCCCCCATGGTAACAGGACTCCCCCATGGTAACAGGACTCCCCCCATGGTAACAGGACTCCCCCCATGGTAACAGGACTCCCCCCATGGTAACAGGACTCCCCCATGGTAACAGGACTCCCCCTAGGGTAACAGGACTCCCCCTAGGGTAACAGGACTCCCCCTAGGGTAACAGGACTCCCCTAGGGTAACAGGATCACCCCCCCCCCCATGGTAACAGGACTCCACCCATGGCAACAGGACTCCCCCTAGGGTAACAGGATCACCCCCCCCATGGTAACAGGACTCCACCCATGGCAACAGGACTCCCCCTAGGGTAACAGGATCACCCCCCCATGGTAACAGGACTCCCCCTAGGGTAACAGGACTCCCCCTAGGGTAACAGGACTCCCCCCGTGGTAACAGGACTCCCCCTAGGGTAACAGGACTCCCCCCATGGTAACAGGACTCCCCCCATGGTAACAGGACTCCCCCCATGGTAACAGGACTACCCCCATGGTAACAGGACTCCCCCCCCATGGTAACAGGACTCCCCCCCCATGGTAACAGGACTCCCCCCCATGGTAACAGGACTCCCCCCCATGGTAACAGGACTCCCCCCCATGGTAACAGGACTCCCCCCCATGGTAACAGGACTCCCCCCCCATGGTAACAGGACTCCCCCCCCATGGTAACAGGACTCCCCCCCATGGTAACAGGACTCCCCCCCCATGGTAACAGGACTCCCCCCCCCATGGTAACAGGACTCCCCCCCCCATGGTAACAGGACTCCCCCCATGGTAACAGGACTCCCCCCATGGTAACAGGACTCCCCCCATGGTAACAGGACTCTCCCCCTATGCTAACAGGACTCTCCCCCTATGGTAACAGGACTCCCCCCCCATGGGTACAGGACTCCTCCCCCCATGGGTACAGGACTCCCCCCCCTGGGAACAGGACTCCCCCCAGGGTAACAGGACTCCCCCCATGGTAACAGGACTCCCCCCCATGGTAACAGGACTCCCCCAGGGGTAACAGGACCCCCCAGGGGTAACAGGACTCCCCCTAGGGTAACCAGTTGGAATACGAGTTCACAACCTGACTGCTGCCGGCCTAGCCCCCAGTGAAACATCACAAAATATCCTGTTATACCATGGATATGATAGCAGCCTAACCAGGCCCACTGGGGTAGTAAATGGGGCTAATAAAAACACTTTATTCTCCCAAAGCACGCACCCTTGTAACAAAGTCCTGGTTGGTGAAAGTTACTTTACTGTCCTTTACTCCCTGTGTGTATGTATTTTTATTTTATTTATCTATTTATTTATATACAAGGTATATTGGGTTTATGAGAGTACATAGCATAGATGTTTTTTTTATATTCTTGTAAAGCCACTAACACGCACAGCGTTTCGGACAGGTCCTTAATCTAACAGATAATTTTAAGTTGGTAATTTCTAGCAAAATTGAGAAATGTTAACAGGTACGTTGTAAGAAAATTTGACGAAGATTAGTAGGTACATTATTGTAAAATTTGAGGATTATCAACAGGTGCTTTGTAGCGTAATTTGAGGATTATATCTAGGTATAATGTAGTAAAATAGGTGTTCAATATAACTACCATGATATAAGATGATAGCAGTGATTACAATAGTGAAGTTGAATGACTTAGGCACATATATTGGGGGAGTGGGTAGCACAAGATACAGTGAGAGTTTAAGGCACTTGGTAGGAAATTATGAGGATGAAATTAAGTACTTTTCGGTTTTATTTTTGAATAAGGCATAGGTTGGACAGCTTTTCTATTTGTTAGGGAGCGAGTTCCATAGACTAGGTCCCTTTATTTGCATAGTGTTTACACAGATTTAGTTTGACTCTGGGGATGTCAAAGATATATTTATTTCCGGTGTAGTGATTATGGGAGTTCTATGTGGTCCACCAAGACCTTGGTCTTGAGGTTCCACCGTACCGCAATGTTGTAGCCAGACTGGATCGCCAAAGTAGAGAGAGGCTCCGTGACACCTGGTTGATGGGGTTCTGGGAGTTCTTCTACTCCCCAAGCCCCGCCCGAGGCCAGGCTTGACTTGTGAGAGTTTGGTCCACCAGGCTGTTGCTTGGAGAGGCCCGCAGTGCCATATACCCACCACAGCCCGGTTGGTCCGGCACTCCTTGGAGGAAACAATCTAGTTTCCTCTTGAAGATGTCCACGGTTGTTCCGGCAATATTTCTTATAGTCGCTGGGAGGACGTTGAACACCCGCGGACCTCTGATGTTTATACAGTGTTCTCTGATTGTGCCTATGGCACCTCTGCTCTTCACTGGTTCTATTCTGCATTTTCTTCCATATCGTTCACTCCTGCACAGTAAAATAACAACGTACTGATTTGGAACCTGTCCCTCCAGTATTTTCCATGTGTATATTATTTGGTATCTCTCTCGTCTCCTTTCTAGTGAGCACAAAATTTTAGAGCTTTGAGACGATGTGCTCTCAAGGCTGTGGCAGGCTATCATCCAAGCTATGATGCAAATGTGAGAATTGTCAAAATGATGTATCTCTCATATTTTTATTTTATTATTTTATTTTATTTATATATATATACAAGAAGGTACATTGGGTTTGTGAGAATACATAGCATAGTACAGTAATTACACTCTTGTAAAGCCACTAGTACGCGTATATTAGGTCTGTGATTATGCTGCACCCATGCTTGCTCTAGTGCCTGAGAGAATGCTTGGAGGCTGGAAAAGATGCAAAACGAAGCCATGAGGACATGTGGATAATCCTCGGATGTCCCCGTACAAGTAAATTACTAAATATGAGGAAGGAACTGAATATTTCATGTGCAAGTGATCGTATCACTGAAATTAATGCTTTAATTGGTATCAAGATGCTTAGGCTAACCCACCCTAACCCCTGCACTGAAGCCCTCCAAGCCTTCTGCCTTGAAGGTAGTAATCCTTAATCCCTCCAAATGGATTACCGAAACTGCCAATGTTCTCAGTATGTATAATTTTCATCACCTCTACCAAGAGAGACAACAACGACACTTTCCTGCCCCGTGGGAGATCACTCCTTTCCAAATTACTGTCCCCCCCTTTCCCACCCAAGAAGCTGATTAAAGAATAGTCCTTGCTTCGACAAGAAGCAAAGTACAATGCCTTAAGCCAAATTAATACTTTAGTCAGAGAGCGCTCCCTTTCCCAGATTATTTACACTGATGGATCCTTGCATCAGTCCCATGGTGCAGCTGGAAGTGCAGTTGTTGTGACAGGGAGAGATGGTTCCTTCTCCCATGAGTGTGGAGCGCATCTAAGTAACTGAGCCTCCACTCTTCAAACAGAATTGGTTGCCATAATCCTTGCACTCGAGCGCGTATATGAATCCAAAGTGGACATACTAATTGTAAGTGACTCTTTATCATCCTTGACTGCCCTCAGCTCCCCAAGGCATAACTGACGTGCTTATCTCTGAAGCTAGACACAGATATAGTGAAATAATCAAGGATGGAGTCAGAGTCTGTCTCCTGTGGATTCCTTCCATAATTGGTTTCCGAATGCCATGATAGAACTAAGTTAGCCAAAACCTTTGCTCATAAAGAGGGGAATTGACTACCATCTTTGACTGCCTTTGAGCAGCATGAGGGCTGTAATATTCCGGGAACATCAACAAAATTTCGTAGACTTGAGGCAAAGTGAAATTCACACTAGTTGCTCTATCTATCATCATTCTATTATGCAGGAAGAACCGCACGTCTATGGGTCATCCAATAATGTTAGCAGACTTCTAGATGTTACCACTGCTAGGCTTAGGCTCGGCTACAAGTACCTCTGGGAATTTGTAACATCTGTTGATATAGATTTGACTAAATGTAAACTCTGTCAGCAGAACTATTCGCTTACTTTGCGTCATTATATAATGGAATGTGACAAAATCGCGGAATTCAGAGATAACACCATCAATGGTGTCCAAGAAATGTGTAAGTACTTCATTCATAATTATGTGCTGCCGGGAATCTTAGCGAAGTATCCAAAATTTGCTTACTGTAGGTGCAGCCTGCACATGACTGTAGAGCTGCCGCCCAGTTGGGTGGGTGTGGAGCACGTGACTGTAAAGCTGCCGCCCAGTTGGATGGGTGTGGAGCACATGACTGTAGAGCTGCCGCCCAGTTGGGTGGGTGTGGAGCACGTGACTGTAAAGCTGCCGCCCAGTTGGGTGGGTGTGGAGCACATGACTGTAGAGCTGCCGCCCAGTTGGGTGGGTGTGGAGCACATGACTGTAAAGCTGCCGCCCAGTTGGGTGGGTGTGGAGCACATGACTGTAGAGCTGCCGCCCAGTTGGGTGGGTGTGGAGCACGTGACTGTAAAGCTGCCGCCCAGTTGGGTGGGTGTGGAACACATGACTGTAAAGCTGCCGCCCAGTTGGGTGGGTGTGGAGCACGTGACTGTAAAGCTGCCGCCCAGTTGGGTGGGTGTGGAGCACGTGACTGTAAAGCTGCCGCCCAGTTGGGTGGGTGTGGAACACATGACTGTAAAGCTTCCGCCCAGTTGGGTGGGTGTGGAGCACGTGACTGTAAAGCTGCCGCCCAGTTGGGTGGGTGTGGAGCACGTGACTGTAAAGCTGCCGCCCAGTTGGGTGGGTGTGGAGCACGTGACTGTAAAGCTGCCGCCCAGTTGGGTGGGTGTGGAGCACGTGACTGTAGAGCTGCCGCCCAGTTGGGTGGGTGTGGAGCACGTGACTGTAAAGCTGCCGCCCAGTTGGGTGGGTGTGGAGCACGTGACTGTAAAGCTGCCGCCCAGTTGGGTGGGTGTGGAGCACGTGACTGTAAAGCTGCCGCCCAGTTGGGTGGGCGTGGAGCACATGACTAACGCTGCCGCCCAGTTGGGTGGGTGTGGAGCACGTGACTGTAAAGCTGCCGCCCAGTTGGGTGGGTGTCACGACCCTTGAGACTAAATAATGTTCTTCTCCCCACAGTGTAAAGAACCAATAAAAATCTGCCATGCCAATAGGTGTCTTGGGGTATAATTAATCACTGTATAAAACGGGAGAACAATATATTTTGCTAAGGGTGACAACTTAACAACCATTAAATAAATAGTAGCCAGAAATATTTATCAGCATGTAATACTATAGAATGCAAGTAATTATTTGAGACCTGAGCACTATCACCAGAATAAGGAGTAAGCCATAAATACACTAAAATCGTCTATCCAGATAAATTAATATTTATATGGGCTTAAAATAACAAAAACCAAGAACTTAGCTTAAACACAACTGCACTCGACCGCAGCCGCCACTCTACTGCCCAGGACGTGGTCCGCAGGCCCAACGTCGACTAACCGTCTACCCAAACACCAATTAATGTTCGCATGAACATTGTGAACATTCTATTTACAAAGGTCAGCCCTAAACTCCAACATTATTAGCTAAGAGTTGTAATTACTGGTCTCACATTCCTTGAAATATTACGGCTACCAATATGGGAATAAATAAATAATAAAACTGTAGGCAATTGATATGCTAACAATCGCCCTGGCCATTCCCAAATATTGTCAACCGCCCACACGGCTAATTTCACGTGACATCCACCACCAAAACAACCTTACACACACTACTCGGCTATCTATGTTATATATATATAATTTATATATATCTATATACACAAATCTTATACAACTGACAGCAATATTTACGTAGAGAAAACAATAACATAATACGAGGTTCGGGAGAATTGGCAGAATCGTAATAAGATTCGTGACATGGAGCAAGACTAGTAACTGTGACTCATCATAGATGTAAAGTGCCTTGTATAGTTGACTGTTGTGAACCTCTTGTTGAATCACTTGTGATAAAAAAAGATTATCGATATGTGTGAATATATTTGTGTAAATGACTGTATATAAATGTACATGTATATATAACATCAATAATTGTGTAACTAGCTTCAAAAGATTGTTACTTGCTCGGCTAAATGAACTATGAGTTCAGTTTCTGAACCGATTATGCGCCTCTGTAACCCCTTCCACCACCGCCCACGGAATAGGTATGGGGTGCATTACAAAGAAATTAAAAAAATCAACGAATAATAACAATGTACTCTTTGCTTCACTCTCTCGACGCCAGGTTTTATTACAACTAGACCACCCTGTTCGTAACATTATCGCTAATTTAGTCCAGGGTTCGTATCTTCTTCAAGGTGTTAGTGGAAATTTGCTGTATATCTAAGCTAGTTTCTGGTCCCTAGCTGACCTTCGTTGGCGCCTCGCAAACCTTAACTGGTTTATTTCATATATATAAAAAAATGTGTGAATGGAGGCTAGAGGCTTGGGGCAAGCCGGCCTCGCCCATCCTTCACACATGAAACATGGAGATGGGGGGATGGGGCCCTCCCCATAACGTCATTATAACTTCATTACCCATAACGTCATTATAACTTCATTACCCATAACGTCATTATAACTTCATTACCCATAACGTCATTATAACTTCATTACCCATAACGTCATTATAACTTCATTACCCATAACGTCATTATAACTTCATTACCCATAACGTCATTATAACTTCATTACCCATAACGTCATTATAACTTCATTACCCATAACGTCATTATAACTTCATTACCCATAACGTCATTATAACTTCATTACCCATAACGTCATTATAACTTCATTACCCATAACGTCATTATGGGTAATGTTACAAGCCAGTCGGGTTCGGCACAAGTTTCAGGCTTTCAGGAATATCTGCAAATTTGGCGTGTGTTTGTGTATAACCTGATTTTGGTTAATGAATATAGATACTTTAAACACATAGGTTTCCTTCTATTATTATAAAATGTAATAGTTTATATTTTGCAACTTGTGTAGAAGCAGCAAGCCTGTCCTATAGAACAGGATGGTGCACGCTTAAGTATTGAGTGGAATATTTTAAAATGTACATTGCTGAGCTTGGTAATTTTAACAGAGAAAGCGAGACGGATCCTCCTGTGAGGGCGAGGTGGAATGCTTCAGACAGTGGCGAGGGACCTGCACTGAGCCCGGCCACAGACACGGGAGAGACGGAGGTACCCACGACCCCTCGCTACATGGACCAGCACGCCTCGAACTCCTCTTCGTCCGGTAAAGTGGTATTTCTGCAGCATGGACTGATGGGGTCTTCGGACAACTGGAACACAAACACCAAACAGGACTCTCTAGGTCAGTACGCTCGCCAGGTCTGTTCTACCTCTCTGGTACACTTCTCCAGTCACAGACGCGATATATGCACACATTTTGGGAAACATATTTACACTAAAGCTCAATAATTTAACGTGTGTAAATCAAATGTTTAAGCATGCATAAAATTCATTCTTTGCAGATGATTTTATCATAAGTCATTCAGATTTAGCGGTCATTGATTTTTTTTACTGAAAACTAGAATTATTAATTTCTCGCAGTAATATAATGACACATTCGGGTGGTGTGGATAGAACTTGGACCATCAATGTTCTCAGTGATCATATTTCAACCTGTTCTCTTCCATATTCATGTCAATCCCGCATGTAAGTATAAATCAAAGGTATACACATAAAAGCCAAGACAATGTAAGGTATCCTCTCTCTTCCCTCCAGCTGTAGTTGGGACTCCTAACTTTACTGCTCTTTTGGCTCGAAATATTCCCTCCGTCCCCCTGCTTTGTCAGTCAAACATTCATTCCTCTGTTGCCGTATCTTTGTGAGTAAATGGTACACAGTCTGTTCCATTTATTCCCTCCCACATATTCCACTTTCTCTTCCTGATCTTAAACACCTGTTGGACTCATTACCGGAGCCTTTCCTCCTTGCGGGAGATTGTAACTCGTCATGCCATCTGGCGATGGTCTGACAAACACCCGGGGCCGCCGCCTTGAACCGTTCGTCCTCTTCTTCTTTATATGTCCTGAATTCTGTCGAACCTACTCGTGTTGACTCGCACCCTTTCCTGTATTGCTCCTTCTCTCTGCTCCTCTTCTATTTATATAAACCTGAAGTGGAGGGTCCTTGATGATCACATCAGTGACCATTTCCCCATCCCCATACCTTTTTTTTTTCCTGGCCTCCTCATTTCGTTGGTGGCAGTTAAAAAAGGCTGACTAGAGTCTAAACTACTCTTTCCGGTCACTGACCTACCTCTCCCGCAAGCCCTCCTTCTTTTTTATGACACCTTATTTGACGCTGCCCTCTGCTCTACTCCTCGCTACTCCCGTGGCATGCGGAAGTGCGTTCCCTAGTGGAGTTCGGACTTTACGCTGTAAGCATGCAGCTTGGAAAAGAGGGATCCGATTCATTTGTTTCAGAAGGGGGAGTGCAGTGGCCCATAGGACCATCCGTACTGCTAAGTGTGAGAGTTGGAAATCTTATGTCACCATTATGGCTTAAGAAAATCCAAAAGGTTGAGAGTAAATTTGTTCCAGACATGTCGCCCATCCTTCATGGTTCTGTTGTGGCAGATACGGTGTTGGTCGCAGACGAACTGGGGTCACACTTTCAACAGTTATCTCGAATATTCATCTTCCTCATACTTTCCTCACTGTACCTTCATGCAGGTTCAGTCCCCGACCGAGGACACAATTCCTTTCCCCCCGTCCCATCCCAAATCCTTATCCTGACTCCTTCCCAGTGCTATATAGTCTAATGGCTTGGCACTTTCCCCTGATAGTTCCCTTCCCTTCCTCATTGTATACACCTTATCGAATCTCGTCCCTTAGAGTCCCCTCGATTAAAAGCCTCACATGTATGAATGCACTCTAGCTTCCTGTCCCCCGACACAATAAATTAATTATTATTGTCCCAAGTGCATTGTCCCGCCTAGTCATTCACCATCTTCTTAATGTCCTGATTTTTTTTAGGACGTTGTCTTGCTTTACTAATGTTCCTCGAGGTCTAGTGTCCTTTGATAGAATCCTTAGTGAATCTTATACCTTTGATATCGCTCGCCATATGTGTTTTTGTAATGGTATTGACATCTTAGTGATATTTAGCGTCTTTTTGAATACCCAGCGACACAGAGGGTGCTACATAATCTTCCCTGTTTGGTGCTTTCTTTTGATAATTATTTACCCAAGACCTACATGTCAATATTTGTAAACAACGCAGAGATAAGAGAAGTAAAGACTGAGGACGGGGAAGTGCTGCGGAATGACTGGTTAAACTGAAGGAAAGAGCACACAAATGGTTGTCTGATAACCCTCAGCAAATGTCGAGTAATGTGAGGGGGAAGTTTAACTACTAGGGAGTTAAGGTGATTTTTGTAAACCCGGAGAAGTTAGATAACATGTCAAGGTAGAGTAAAATAAACTCCCAGATTTGAACACGGAAAGAATGACCAAATCTGTACTTAGAACAGAAAATAAGCTTGTGGGACAACGATGGAAGCGCCGTTGCTATGCTTGTTTGTACTTAACTTTTGTTCTCCTATACAGCTTATCTCTTGTCTGACGCTGGCTATGATGTCTGGATGGGTAACTTCCGTGGAAATATTTATTCACGAAGGCATATGAATCTCACGCACAAAGATCCACGTTTTTGGAAATTCAGGCGAGTTTGCACAGTCATGTATTTAATTGTAATAATGTAAGATTGGGAATTTAACAGCATTATATCTAGTGAATTCTTGCATAATAAATGTGAAAGATTAATGATGGTGGTGGTACAGCTACGACGAGATGGCTCGTTACGACCTGCCCGCCATGCTGGACTACGTCCTGGAGGAGACGGGAGCGAGGCGGCTACACTACCTGGGCCACTCCATGGGCACTACGGTGTTCTTCGCTCTCATGAGTTCCCAGCCGGAGTATCAGCAGAGAGTTGCCTCCATGGTGGCCCTGGCCCCAGTGGCCACCGTTACTAACATTGTTTCTCCTATAAAGTATCTAGCACCATTAGTAAACGAACTGCAGGTAAATGCAATCACTGGCTTTGTTTATTCTGGAAACATGACAACTGGAACTGAAATAGCTTTTAATAAAATATGGTTTGAATAACGTTGGGACCAGACAGAAGGACGGGTGGGGGAGGTTTGACTCGACTCTGAGTCAAAATCTATATGCTGGTAATTTATAAATTGTTGCTTAAATGACATCCTTCTTACAATGTGGTTAAGTAGATGGCCCATCCTGATATAGTGTCTATATAATATATAGTGTATATTATATAATATTTGTTGTAGTTGGTGTTACGGCTCCTGGGGAATGACCAAGAGTTGATGACGAACAGATTACTGATCTCACTGTGGGAACCTTACCGCGTGTGTGGCAGTCACGCCTTCTGTGAGAACCTCCAGTTTCTCATAACTGGCTTTGACCCATCCAGGGCTGATCAGGTAAGTTGTTGTTGTTGACACTTTCATTAACGAGACTGCACTATATGTAATATTAAACAATATAAACCAGGAGTCATATGCAACTTTAAAGACCACAAATGAATAAAATACAAATTAAAAATAAATGGGGAAGATTAGACTTCAAAATACACACACACACACACACACATGCACACATGTGTGTGCATGCATGTTTAATGCTAACCAAAGTTACCTTCGACCCTTAATTACTCAACATAAATTTACATTGAAAACAATGACAAACCCCATTCCGAGACAGCACTCTGCACCCTTACTGAAATTTTTGAACGTCACAAATTTTATTCATTTATACAAAAAGGTACAACTGGTTGAGAGCACATACATTGGTGACAGTTACATTCTGGCAAGGCCACTAGCACTCATAGCATTTCCTGCAGTTCCTTAAAGCATAGTTAGAATTTAAGTCTCTGCACAGACATAAGTACACACAGTCATTTCCTAATGTCATTTCAACAATGAGTAATTAAGCTACAAAAAGTGAGGTATCACAATATGCCAAAGACTGGATGAGAAGTGGGAAGGGCCTCTAGCTAGCCACCAGCGACATTACTACTGTCTTTTGAATGTGTCTCTTGTGATACAATTTAAGCCTGTGGTTCAGAGTTGAAACATATAGGTTATTAAACATAATCAAATGACTTTTTCAGTAATACAGTACACTGTAAATTAATATGTCTGGAAATAAAATTGTTTGGTCATGCAAATTGTGCAGGTGGTTATCACAGTGATATCATAAGTGCAGGCTTTCTGCAAGCCTTTACAATAGGAAGTAAAGGCTTGCTGAAAACATTGGAATTAGCTGACATAACCTGTGAACAACTTAACAAATCATGGCTTTAGGAAGACAGTGTCATGTGGAAAAAGGGTACTGTAATTACAATGCTGTTTTTTGCATTACAAAAAAAACTACAATTTACATTTCCTCAAATGATATTACAGTTACAGTAAATATAGTGTACTTGTATTCCTATGTAAAGTTGAGTGATATCTTTAGAAAACCTTATCTTTGAAATTAAAATGTTTCTAGGAAATGGTGCCAGTGATCCTCTCCCACAACCCTGCTGGAGCATCTACACAAACACTGTTCCACTTTGCACAGGGCTTCACGTCAGGTAAAGATCACTCTTGGAAAGTGAGGAATATCAGATTGTCTTAAGTGTGTAAAGCTCTTCTTTAACCTTTCAAGCATAGAAAGATCTCGACTGTTATTCTTAAATTTATATGTTTTAATTATGCAGTACTAAATCGTGTTACAATCAGATTTTCATTAAGTTTCATGTAATTTGCCTATATCATTGTAATACAAATAATTATAATTAATGTTTAAAAAGTTAAATATAGTGTATTTAATGATTGCCATTTTGCACATTGCAGGGCGTTTCCAACATTTTGACTGGGGTAGAGAGAGTAATTTGGAGCGTTATGGCCAAGTTGAGCCTCCAGTGTACAATGTGACAAATATCAATGTTCCCATCACAATGTTTTGGTCATTAAATGATTGGCTTATAGGAGAGAAGGTAACTCCATCATTTGTTTCTCCATATACTATAGATATACATGGAATTTTTTTATTATGAGGATATTACAGTAATATTGATACTTTAAATTAAGTTTTTGGATAAGTAGTGTTCAGTATTTTTATTTTATTCCTAAGATTCTGGACATATAAATAATACTGTACACTGATACTAGCAGTGTAGAAGTAACACAATGTATTTTATTCCATAGGATGTCCATCGGTTGGAGGAGGAGTTGCCACATGTTGAAGCTTGCTACAAAGTTTCTAATCCTATATTCAGTCATTTGGACTTTCTTTGGGCCACTGATGCTCGGTCTCTTGTATATGAAAAAGTTTTTGACATCCTTGATGAAGCTATTAACAAATATTAGTGAAGGAACCAATAATGAACTTGGGACTTTATGTGAATGTCTAGCACTGCACAACAACAATAGCACTGACAGTTGTTAGTCAGGGTCTATAGTTGTAAGATAACCTTATACAGGTACTGTATAGAAGTGTATTTAATAAAACTTATTTTATCTAAATAATGTAGAAAATCTTCTACAGATGGTAGGTTCTAGAACATCTTTTATTGTACTACAATGATGTGTGATTGTGTGTGTGTGAGTATCCGTGTGTAATTGCGTGTGAGTATGCGTGTGTAATTGCGTGTTTGTGTGCAGATGCTTATTAAACACCCCATAACCCACCCCGTGGGCGGCAGTGAAAGTGGTTAGAGGCACACAATGGGTTCAAGAACTGAACCCCAAAAGTTTATTTTGCTAAGCAAGTTAGCCGTGGCAAGCTAGCTTCAGTTTTTAGTGAATTATTATATCGACAATGGGTTCGAGAATGCCCACAAGTCTCTAAGCTTAGGCAATTTACATGTGCTGTGAGCTACTTTTATAATTTGATTTGCTTAACATACACCAACCCCCATTCAGTGGTAGCGATGGAGAGGTAACAATCATCCTCATTTATTACCTACAGTGATCCAAATCCCAAATTTTATTTACTTAAGAAAGTTGCACTAGTCAATGTATGTATGTATGTATCGACAATGGGTTCGAGAACTACCATATGTACAGTATCTCAGCTCAGCAACTTAGATTTTTGGTTAATTAATTTAAATGTGAGAGGATATAATAGTGAAAATAGGTTAGGAGTTGGTAGAATGGAAGGTTAGAAAGGTGGGGTCTACAGCTCAATCTTGCAGGCACAAATAGGTGAATGCAGACTCATCCACAGGCACCTGAAAATGCTCTGTGAGGTGGGGTGGCGAGGAGGAAGGAGCAAAACAGACATGAAGCGCAGTATTGGACAACCCCACATGGGGCGATAAAGGACCAAGTAATTATCAAAGAAGGATAAAGGAGCAAATGCCATCGAGACACCCTGATGAGGAGTCAAGGGCCTCAGACCACCCATGCATGCACCTGAAATCCTCAGCTCGTACCTTGGCCAAGGCAACAAAGGAACTGTCAAGAAGCCCCTCCTATGGGGCTGCGAAGAGCCAGGGAAAAAAAATTGAAACCCATTTGGAGGTCTCTGTAACCCCAGAGAAAATGGGAAAAGGGAGAACTTCATTATTAGGGCATACTAAACTGGTCCAAGCCAACTACGGCCCCACCCTGGGTGTGAAGGCGGCACTAGATTAACTATGGAGGAATAACTACACTATGAAATATTGAAGCTGTGCAACGTTAAAATGGTGATAGAGGCCACACAAAACCACAAGAGGGGTTATGTTGAAGCAGCCGTTAAAAAGCAGAAAACAAAACAAATATATCCCACTACAAAACATATATATCCCACTGTCAACATCAGAGGCCCGAGACTGTTCAACACCCTTTCACTACACATAAGGGGCATAACTAGCCAACCCCTCATAGTGTTCAAGAGAGAACTTGACAAACACCTCCAAAGGATACCTCATCAACCAGGCTGTGACTCATACGTCAGGCTGTAAGTAGCCACGTCCAACAGCCTGGTTGACCAGTTCAGCAACCAGGAGGCCTGGTCAACGACCGGGCCATGGCAAGCTAAGCCCGAAAACACCTTAAGGTAACCTCAAGGTAGGGGAAGAACCCTTTTTGGAGTCTGATGAAACACTGCAAGCAATTTTGTTTGTTAATGATGCATTTTCCAGAAAACCTTTAATTTGTTTTGTCATTTTAATAAATAACAAAAATAATTGTTTTACTGTACCAATGTATTTATATATATATTGCACCATAAAATGTTTACCGAATCTAATGTATTAATTTTATATATGTTCAAAATTAATGAAGAGAATTGCAAGATAGTGGAATATTGACAAAATTATTAGACTGCTTAAGATTATAAAGTTAGTTTTTGTACTGGGTGAGAAAATGCCTGGAATGGGTTCTAATAAAATTAGGATACACAAAGGTACCAAGTTGTTGTGCAAAACGAGCAATTCCATCTGCACTGCTGCAGCAAGGTAATAACCATTTAAGAAGACCGGGAAGACTACGTAGCACTGTAAGCATTGTGGGATGTTCAGAAAGGTACTAAATTTCGCACAGGATGTCAATACTAGAATAAATCGACATAAGGCGAGTGACATCAAAGTACTGGTTTCCCCAAGGATTCAATTGGTGTGGATGTAAGGAAAGAAAGATTTACAAGAATTCTGAAAATCAGGAAATTCTACAAGGTGTAGAATTGTAATGGGAAACGATGTAGTTTGGACAAGGAGGAGCAGGGCAGTGTTCCATTAAATACCCATGAGTTTAGTCAGCCCGTCCTCCAAACAAAGACAAAGTGATTCCATGCACCCGCCAAACCCCCTGTTTATAAATGAAAAACAGTTTACACACGACTCGCAACTGATTTCATTTGAACACTTCTGGAACAAGTGCTTCACTGACGAATTTTGTTCGAACCACAACACTGTAAACGCTTCATCCACATACTACAAATAATTGCCAACAGAACCTAAACACCATGCCTATATATGCACAATATGCTAATATATTATTATATTAATTTATATTTGAGAAAATTCCTGTTTTGAATGAACAGCATGTTAAAATTTATGAATGCGTCTGTGAGGTCGACCGCTGGATGTAATGGACTCGAGTTGAGAACGGGTTGCCCACATATAACAAATATAAATAATCGCCAACAGAATCTCAACATCTAACCTAACCAATGTCTAAATATGAACAATATGCTAATACATAAATTATATTTGAAAAAATTCCTATATTAGCATTTAACAGCATGTTAAAATTTATGAATGCATGTTTAGGGTTGACCGCTGGATGGAATGAACAGAGACTGAGGACGGGTTGCAGGACGCATAGGGTTAAATGACTCTTGAGCCATAAAGGCACAGAGTCAACTGCAATGAGAAGTTGACTTTGGGAAATCAATTGACGAAGTGCATACAAAATTGAATAAAGTTCAGCCATGAAGATGCTTGTCTCAGGAGGCAGACACCACATATAGGCTTGGTCAGGAAAGACAACAGAGTAGCCTACACCACTGGTGGACTTTAACCCATCTGTGAAGAGGGCAATGGAGCATGTGTACAAAGAAAAGTGTTAAAGGAAAAGGCATTTCATAGCAATAGGACGGATAAAAGCCTTTACCATGTGGGTTAAGGTCTTGCAAACCTTTGCAAGTGGGACTCCCTCCATGGGGAACAAGGATGGAATGTCACAATGAGAGATATTGCTAACATGAACTGAGAGGGAATCTTGCAAGACATCCATACAGAAAAAGGAAGGTGATAAAATGAACAGGGCCCACATTAGGGGTAACAGTCAAAGCATGGCATAAGCAAGAGTGAGGGTGTTGCAGGGACTGCGCAAGGCAGCGAAAGCAGTAATGATCACGATGACTGTAGAGACAGAATGCCGGTTTCATCATACAAGCTCTAGGTGAGGGATGAATGAAAACACCAGAGTTGAGGCATAACCCAGTATGGTGCAGAGCATCAATACGACAAGGCACTGCAACAGAGGCAGAGGAGCAGGCGGGACAGCCAAAATTAGAGCATTAAACTCGGAGGTAAGATATACTGAGGGTGACACTGAGGAAAATAAGACTCGCGTCCCTACCAAAACAAAAAAGTCCACTACCTACTCACTTACTCGACTACTACTACTACTACTCCTCCTCCTGTTTTTCCAGCTTGCTGTGTTGAATCACAACAATGACGAGCAGGAGTAATCTCGGCGGGGTAGTTATGATCGTTCGTCCACGCGGAGTAACTGCTCTCCTCCGCCTCTGTTCATCTAACAATCGACATAATGCCATACTGTCGGCTGCTAGAGAGTCCATAGTCAGATTTAACTTGCAAAGCAGGATTAAAACGCACACCGAGGGGAGCGAGGGTGAGAGTGTGTGTGTGTGTGTCTTGTGTACTATATTGCAGTAGTACTGATGAACTCAAGTCGAGCCTGGCCTCGGGCCGGGCTTGGGGAGAACTCCCAGAACCCCATCAAGCAGGTATGGGGTGATCAAGACAAATAGGAGTCAAAGATCAACCTCAAAAGTTTAGCAGAGTCTTTATACAGAAGAAGTACCATAGTGACAATGGTGGATAATAGAATGAACTGCTTTAATAAGTCTTGGTTGAAGAGAACTTGAAGCCATGATCAGTGGCTCAAGACAACACGGCATCAATTGCAAATTGAAGTTCTCATTGGAAGAAAGGGGAGCTATTGCCCTGACAACAGAGTAAGATAATCAACAAAGGGCCAAAAAATGCCAGAGGGAAGAGAGGAAGGAAGACCATTTAGGGCAACTAGGAAAAGATAGTGGTCAGAATACTACCTTTGGGAACTGCAACAATGGAGGTCTTCACAGCAAATGCAGTACAAATGTACACTTCTAAGTTAATTTAACTAAAACATCAGTTGTGCTGCCACACTTGAAAGCTAAATTTTGAGTGGATGAGGTGGTGATAGTGTTCTAAGAACCACATCAGACGTACATTGACCATATGTTCAAAAAGTTTGCAAATGCTAGTCAGGGCAATGGGGCAAAAATCCTAAGGGAAGTCCCTTGAGTACCGTGTTTCAGAATGGAAAGAATAACTGCCTCAAGCTAGTCCATGGGGGATTGACAACATCTCCCAAATATGGTTATAGATATTAGGCACATACTAAAAAGTGCACTCAGGGAGATGACAAAGCATCTCATAATGAAGGCCATCAGCCTGCCACCATAGAACTGCAGGGGGGTCAAAGCATACTTGAAATCCAAAAGAGAAGAAATTGTTATAGGGGAGCTGTAAACAAGTGCTAAAGTCTAAGGGGCAAGATTTAATAAGGGGTTTATGAGTAAGGAAAGTAGGAGGAAGCAGAGTACCAGAACAGTTGAAAGTGCGAACCCAGTTCGTTCGAGACCAACACTGGATCTGCCATGACAACCATGGAGGTGAACAACAGACAAGATGTCTACAACAAATTTATCCACAATCTTATGGATATTTTTTTCTAGATCTGAGGGAGAGTGGTGTCAACTGGAATATGTGGAGCCATAAGATTTCCAACTTTCATGCAAAGCCATACAGATGGTCCTACGAGCCACTACATTCACCTTCTTAAACAAAATAAAGTAATCAGATGTCGGGGGGGGGGGTAATCTTGATGTCTCGATGTATGCCTAATGTGTATAAACACACACCAAACATCAGCTTCTGGAGACATGCAAAGTGGTGAAAACTAAGATCAGAAATTGGAGTTCATGGAAATTGGCATAAAAACCATTGAAGAATAAACATAGTCATGAACAGATAGAACAGTAACAATAAATGGAGAAAAACTAAGGCAAAGGACAATAAATTGGGGAGGTCCAGTGAAGTCAGGGTTTGAGGGGGGAGGGGGGTTAGGTAAATCCAGTAAAGATGGTAGTGTCAAGAAAGAGGCGAGAAGGTTAACTGGCATGGTCTGGTGAGTGGCAGTCAAGGGAATGGGGGTGCGGGTGTGGATCAAGGGCAGCATCAGAGGGAGAAGTAAGGGTTGAGAGTTCCCATAGTGATGTCAGTTGACTCCATCTCTTGAGATAAGAGGAGAAGCAGGGGACAGAATCAGAAGTGGAGTGGGGGCTAAACTTGAATGTTTTCTTCTTATCCACTGGAGAGGAAGAAGGATAGGAACCAGGTTTACTTTTCTGACTGAGACACAGGTGTGCCAGTAGCAATGTGCTGTGTGGCAGCCTCCATAGTGTCAGGTGGAGAGGGAGAATGAGAGTAAACAACACGAGAACATCCAGAAGTAAGAAGGAATTCAGCCTGGATGGACAGTTGTCGATGAGGGACACAGGACATAGGGAAGGGCTGAGAAGAAAAATGGGGACTAAAGGTGGAGGTCAAAGAGAACAGAGAAGAGGGAGGAGGGGAGAAAAGACACCAGGGCAACAAGCAGGAGAAAACTGGGAAGTTAGGGTGGAAATAATGGTCCATGGGTCAGGAGGAACACCCTCAGTTGCAGATCACAGAGTAGCAAGAGGAGGAAAGCTGGCAGAAGTGTTCGGGTTTAAGGCTTGGAAACAATTGTGGACTTGGGAAGTGAAGAAGGGTTGGGAAAAGAAGTGCAATAACACATGGGCATCGGTCATGTTAGAGAGAGAATTTAGATGGTGGACCTAAGGTCTTGCCTTGGGGAAAGATATACAGTACAATGAAGAAGTTTTAAACTGAGGATAGCTTGTTCAAATTTTTAGTGCATGCATGTGCAGGATAAGGAAGAATGGACCTCAGCCCAATTAATGCAGTGAGCTGTAGTAGTAAAGCATTCCGACTTAAAATTACCAGGGTCTTCACACAAGGAGCAAAGGGACACCTCACTAGTGTATTTCACAGGATTATGTCCAAATTTCAAACACCTATTGCAGAGGCATGGAGAGGATGTGTATTGCTGAATGGAGCACCGGCAACAATTATGGAAGACGGAAGGGTCCTGCAATCAAGTGATCTTAACTTTTCAAAGGGGCTGATGACGATGCCCACGAGGGGTTGAGTGAACGTATCAATCAGGTGATAGAATAACCCTGGGCCTCGAGGATATATTTAACACTTTCGCCCGGGCATGACGCAGCATTGCGTCATCCATTTACTGTCGGTAATCTCGGGGATGACGCAGCATTGCGTCATCCATTAAAATAATTGCCAAAAATCAGGTTTTTATCCGATTTTTTGGGACTGTTTGGTAACTGTCAAAAAGCCGAATGCAATCTGTGACTACAATACAAACATGAAAGGTGTTGATCACTTTGACCAAATGATCAAATATTATCACTTCATAGGGAAAACTCACAAATGGATGAAGAAAATGACCATCTATTTTGTGCAAATGGCTATCTACAATGCTTATGTGATGTACAACTACTACACAAAAAATACTAAACTATAATACTACATATACTAAAATACTAAATACTAAACATTTGTGGGCAGGAATTGGGAGTGTAGCTGGAAGGAGTCTGGGCCCTCACTCGCGGTTAACATGTGGCCCGTCTTCAACTCGTCGGCGGGTGGAGCGTGACCAGGTTTTTTATTTTATATGCTAATGTTCTTCTAGAGAATTCTATTGCGAACCCATTGATACCAAAATGAAAGACCTAGGACGAAAATTGAGGTGACCAGAGTGAAAAGAGTGAACACATTTTATCGCTTTTGCGTGCTCCTTGGTAACACGCTCGCACTTTCTCTGTTTGCTGCGGGTAATTAGCCAGGCTTTTGGAGTTTATATGCATTTAGTTCTGTAGAGAATTCTATTGCGAACACAATGATACCAAATTTAATCTCGTAGGACGAGAATTAAGGTGACAAAGTTGAAGAGAGTATACACTTTTCAGAATTAACGCGCGCTCCCGTGAAACGCTGGGACCCAAATCGCACAGTTGAGGGGTGGTGCGCGGGGCACGCCAAAGTGTTAATATCCTCATAGCAGTCTTTGAGGTCCCTATCTTAACTCACAACATGATGTAGAATTTACACATTTTTCCCATGAAAATAAAAATATCTATAGGGCAGGGGGAACTATCAACATGATGTGGAAGAATGACTATGCCAATGCTGGCATTTAACTTGACATTTTTGGAAACCAAACCAGGGTCTTACCAACACAGAACAAAGCAACTGACTCTTGAGAAGGGGGCCACAACTACATGTGTGCCAGTCAGGGTGGAGTTAAAAGATATCGGTTGGTATCTAAAGAGGTAATTAGTGACTTATAAATGTGTAAGTCATAAGGTTGTGCATGCTCATCTTAAAGATCAAAATTCTTAGGCCATAAAGGAGGCCAATCAAATCCTGGAATGTAGTAGAGTTGGAAGGAATCATGCGTGTTCCAGTGAGGATATGGCAACGGACTCCCGTGAAGGAAGAGGGTAAATGATACGTTTGTCAAAATGGAAGATGGAGCCACACCAGATGATGAGGTAGTCACCACCAAAGGCTTGAAGTTCAACCCTGCCAAAGAAATGTGAGGGAAAGAGAAAGGATTGATAGGAATAATCTGAGAGAAAGCTTGGTCTGGACCCACTGCAGATAGAGCTATGGGGCCGATCTAAAAACACAGTCTGACTTAGGGGGTCTGTTCATCCACCCCAGGAGTCTGAGAAGGGAAAAAGAGGGTCAATAAGTATACATAAAAGTAATCTAAACAAACTTCACTGCCCAGCACCCTCATTCACCACAGAGCCCACATAGAGGGCACTAGCACATGGGGCAAGCAAACCCAGGAAGTAACTGCAACAGTATACATGAGTAACCACTGAGGGGCCGAATGGTATCACAGGGACCGATACGGATACCAACTCCACAATACCCACTTGACCCGATGTCTAACTAGGCACGGCTAACCAGATGAATTAATTTAAATAACCCCCCATCCCCCTTACCAAAGAAGCATGTTACCCCAGGGGCTGCAGCCACTGGGTAGGCTGAACTCTTAGATGAAGGAACATAACGGCATACATGGGTCTTCATACACGGATAACACATGAGGATGTATTCAGCTCATGCACCACCACAGCAGGCAGAAGAGGGAAGCATGAGCAAGAGCTTCCCCCTCCTACCTGTGGGTGGCACACAAGAGCCCCCTCATCACACCAAGATACCATCTACTGCAGGGGGATGTTCATTCAATGCTCTCTGTGTCTATGGCACCTCTACTCCTCACTGGTTTTGTTCTGCACTTCCTCCCGTGTCTTTCACTCCAGTTTGTTATTTGAACTTTGGTTGTTGGTCTGGAGTGGCCTCTCCAGGGCGCAAGGCCAGGGTAGGTTGATATGGGGAAGAAGCTATCACCCATGCAGCAGGTCCCTCTCCATGGCGCCAAGAGTCTCCAATGGAAAGGCAAACGCCAATACGATTGGTTCCAGTGCTGTCGCAGAAGCTATCAGAATGAGGTTGGAGGTAACATCGCACTGCCTTAGAGGCTCCAGCTCCAGAGGTTACCTCAAGTTTGGTGAAAGAAGGCACAGGGACTCCAAACCTGGAGACCACCGTGGTCGGAGCCGGAGAAGAACCATCCCAGCAAGGGCAAGAACGACCCTAGCCACCTGAAGCAGAGCCTGGGCTACACAAGCCCCCTGGAGGTGGACTTCCGAGCCCTGCACCTACGGGTTTCAGACAGAGATCATCACAGCCCCCTTTCACACGAGGCCGGCATCCTTCAAGACCAAGTAGAAGGTAGAGTAATAATTATTAATTGCAACAATTATTATAATTATTATAATAATTAGAATATAATTAATTAATAATTATTACTCTTCCTGCTATGTACAGGGTTCAGATATCAGTGAATATATTGAACTATGTACAAGGTTCAGATATCAGTGAATACAATGCTGGTTATGATGTTCACAGTGGGAGGCAGACATCCACAGCACACGGCAGGAGCAGTTTTATCCATTTACCCATCATGTAGTGGGATCTCATGTTCCTTTAGAAAATAAACTTGTGGAAAATAATTCATATTTATGATTTAGTGACAGGAATCTGATGATAATAGCAGTGTTGAGGCTGGAGTTAGCGATATTGGAGGTATTTTGCTGCATGTGGTGGCGTCGTCTGCTGGTAACAGGTGGCGCTATGCTGTCCTTGGTCATCACTATGCCCACCAGAACTGCTTAGTGGTTCATTATGGTGCATAAAATTGTAAATAGTTATTCATGAAGTGTTTATATAATGTATTAATGACAAAATTTATGTTTTATTGTTCAAAGAATATAATATCTGTAAATTACTGATGAAATATATCTATGCGTATCTACATTCTATATGTTCTACGATACAAATAGCATTATTTAAGATAAAACCTACACTAATGTATTTGTGTATTTTTTGTAAAGATTTACACCTAAATAACCGGATTCTTTCTGTTAACGTGTTTTATAACCTCTTCTGTGATCCTACCCAAAGTCAATGGTAAGGTCTCAAAAACTGGCAGTAGCAAGTACTAATGCATAGAATAAAGGGGGGATAAACAATACGCAATACATTATCACCTTCAACAATATATATTGTATATCCAAGTATAACTACACATATTTACACTATGTCGCTTTCACTCAGGACACTCAATAGATCTGCAGTGTTCATCAAGTCTCAGTGAGTCCACTATCTTCACATATACGTCGTCCACGTTCAATGGCAATCACCGGCGAGTTCACCTTCAACATAGGCCAGTCAACACATCGTATCCTCACGATGTCCCAATACCCCACACCCGCTCTCCAGAAACACTCGCAGAGCGCTTCAGCAACAAGCTGACAAGGGTCTCAAATAGTCACGTACAGGGGTAGCTAACACCCTGGCAGAAGTCTCTAACAACACATTAGCTGTACCCGAGATTTGGCCTCTTTGCCAAATCCCGGGTACGTCAGTCCATACAACATTACATACATCCAGCAGTTAACACACTGCTACTACCGACGGCGGCCACTTTGTCCTCTCACAGGACCAAGTCGGGAGTTCTGGACTGCCCAAGGTGAACTGCCTTCCTCAGCGCAATCACCTCCTCACGTCACCTCTGTGAACATGAACGTCATTAGCTAGACAGTACAGTACAGTATACTGGGTGGCCTTCGGATAACACCCTTCCATCGGGGAACTGAAATTGTGACTGTATTCACAACCTAGATGGTGTTGGTATCGTTACCCCACCCACCAGAGGTCATCATCATCGACCTCACCTCCTAACTGAGGTATGAAACAGGAACCTTTCACCGACACCACACCATCGCCAATAGATGGCGTTGTCTGCGTCTCCTCTAATACCTGGGAGTTGGAGTGCAGGTTCCTAGATGGTGCCAAAATTGCCACTCCACACACTAGCAACGGTGCTGATACCGTAACAGCGTATAAATATATTTCGGTGATAGTTTTTACACGACTTGGAGTATTTCATCCCAAAATTGCCTATAAATTTAAATGAATTCAGAAGTCCACATTAATAGAATTATCAGGGCCCAGCCATTTATAGAAGTGTGTTGCAATACATGACAATGGCTAGGCTGGTTCTTTGCAACACCCTCATAATCCACAAGGCCATGTCAGAGGTTACTCTGTCCAGTAGTATGGTCTGGACTCTGAATAATTTGAAGACTAAACCACACACCAGAAGACAAGATGACGGCGTTTTGGTCAGTCGTGGACCATTATCAAGTCGATTGTCCAGGTCCAGGACAAACCGAAACATCGTCGTCTCCTTATCTTCTGGTGTGTGGTTTAGTCTTCATATCTTCAGCCACGTTATTGTGACTTATCGTCTGCATCAGAATAATTTATTGGGGTATCTCCTAGAGAATTAATCCCAATATTGTTTCTGCTTAAGCATTTTGAATATGTTTTTCTTCTGTAGAATTGCCTGCATCCTCCAAGTTGGTTCTCTTTTAGACCATCGACCAAAGAATATGTTTGCAAGCAGACTTTGTATGCTTTGGCAGTCAATTGTGTGTTTATTATGGTTTATTAATAGACTGATTTTATTGAATAAACCCTTTTTCTTGATAATCTCTTTGAGCCTATTATGAGAATTGATGTCAGTTTTCACTTCAATGACCTTGTCATCTGAGTATGTGTTATATGAAATTGAAATGTCTCTGATTATTTCATCATTGTTTGTAAAGATCAGATGTAGAGTATTTATGTTCCTAGTTGGTTCTGTAATCTGCTGATTGAGCAAAAATTTGCCACAGAAACTAAGTAGTTCTCTGACCTGGGGTTGGTTATTTCCAGGTTCATTTCTTGAAATTCTAGAGTAAAGTTGACTCTGCCCCTTCATGCAACCCTGGCCATGGTAAACTTTTAACAAAAGGTAAATTAAGAATTATATACTGTAGCTTAGGATTTAATAAGTTAACAACAGGTAATAAGAGACTATACTGGTTTAAACAAGACAGATGGAAAATTCAATGAAACTTTATAAACAAATTTCAGTAAATCTACCGACTTACATATTTGATGTCTGCCCATTATTTCCATAGCTATCACGTGTCCACTCTTATCCCTAGTGATGAAAACCAGTCTTGGCATTTTACTTTTGCTGAACCATTTAATACCGTTGCTTTTAGTGTGCTTGCTTCAGAGTTGTCTTTTCTTATCAAGTTGAAAGTCTGATTGTTGTTAGATAAAATGCCAGCTGAACTTATCTCCTTGCTGATATCCAAGGACTGGGCAGTCACGTCTAGGTCGTGCCTGAGTGGTGAGATTACATGACAGGCTTTAAATGTCCCCAATGCAAAGAGAGAATGTAATTAAATAAAATGGAAGCTTAAATATTCTAAATAGAAATGTCTTAACCATATGTGGATGAACAATACATTGTACTTAATACAGAAGTTAGGCAGTCACACACTAGACTTCATTAGACCATTTTGGGAGTTTGAATTCCTTGTGGGCTTATAAATGAGGAGTTGGGTCTTGCGTGATTCCTTTTTGGGGAATTTTCATTATACACTTAATCAAGTCATGGGATTGTAATAAATGGGGACCTTGTCTGGAGGTCAAACACATGAGAGAGAGAGAGAGAGCTCCCATGTGGGCAACTCCACGCCCGTAGGAATATTGTACTGCACACCTACACTAAATGGCTCTCAATAAAACCCATCACCACCATTCATTCACTGGCAGTTGTACTAACATTCAGGCTTCTCAATCTATTGGTTACATTATCACAATAAAATACATACTAGGTAAGAACTACAAAACAACTCAAAACGTCTTACAGTTAAAAGCATTTGTCAAATGCCGTGTGTTGGCTGATGCCATGTGTTGGCTGATGATGTGTGTTGGCTGATGATGTGTGTTGACTGATGATGTGTGTTGACTGATGATGTGTGTTGGCTGATGATGTGTGTTGACTGATGATGTGTGTTGACTGATGATGTGTGTTGACTGATGATGTGTGTTGGCTGATGATGTGTGTTGACTGATGATGTGTGTTGGCTGATGATGTGTGTTGACTGATGATGTGTGTTGACTGATGATGTGTGTTGGCTGATGATGTGTGTTGACTGATGATGTGTGTTGGCTGATGATGTGTGTTGGCTGATGATGTGTGTTGGCTGATGATGTGTGTTGGCTGATGATGTGTGTTGGCTGATGATGTGTGTTGACTGATGATGTGTGTTGACTGATGATGTGTGTTGGCTGATGATGTGTGTTGGCTGATGATGTGTGTTGGCTGATGATGTGTGTTGGCTGATGATGTGTGTTGGCTGATGATGTGTGTTGGCTGATGATGTGTGTTGGCTGATGATGTGTGTTGGCTGATGATGTGTGTTGGCTGATGATGTGTGTTGGCTGATGATGTGTGTTGACTGATGATGTGTGTTGACTGATGATGTGTGTTGACTGATGCCATGTGTTGGCTGATGATGTGTGTTGACTGATGATGTGTGTTGACTGATGATGTGAGCTGATCAAAGCTGTGTAATTACCTAAGTAATTACACCACTTAGGATTACTCATCCTGTAACTACACCAAATTCAAATTCAAAGTGTAGTTCAAATTCAAAATTCAAATTCAAATGTTTATTCAGGTAAAGTACATACATACAAGGGGTGATACAAATATTGCTGAATTTATAGATAGAGCTAATACATACAATGCCTAAAGCCGCCACTACGCAAAGCGTTTCGGGCAGGAAAAACACTAAAGACTAAAACTTAATACTAATTGAGATTAAAGTATAAAATGTGTTGAGACAATATAAAAATAAAAAAGGGGAAACATGGCAGAAAAACAGCAAAAATACAATTTGGTCGACAAACAGCATTGTTTAAAAATAACAGACATGGGTTGACATTATAGGGGTAAGGTAGGTTACAGGGAGTTAATTAGGTAGTGCTTAGTTTTTATCATAAACTGGTTGAGAGAGGTACAGTCTTTAACATGATTGGGAAGGCCATTCCACATTCTGGGTCCCTTGATTTGTAAAGCATTTCTAGTTTGATTAAGTCATACTCTTGGAATGTGAAAAAAGGTATTTGATTCTGGTGTGGTGCTCATGAGTTCTGTTACAACCTTCAATGAAGCTTTTAAGGTCAGGATTGGCATTACAGTTCAGCGTTTTATATATATATATATAATACACATGAGCGGATGTGCAGTGACTTAAGGGGGCGTTATTCACAAAATATGCAAAAAATGAAAACTCGTTCAATTTCAATCAAACTTTTTTGACAAGTTGTATATGAAAAGGGTTTCATTTGGTCAAAGTCTCAGCATCGTAGCATAAATAGGAAGGATGAAAAAAAATATTGAATTATGTGTCAAAAATTTTCAAAAATGGTCAAAAAAGATTATCAAACAAAAATGTCAACTGAAATCATGTCTATGACTCACAGGTATCACAATAGCATATATTAAAAACAAATTATAATTAGTTTTATTAACAAAAAATTTAGTTAAAAAAAAAAAAAAAAGTCAAATTTCACTTTTTTATTTTTTTTTAATTTTATCTGTCTCTTTTGTTTATGGGTCGATTTGCATGAAACTTATACACCTGACTGCACGTAAGCCTATCTGTAAGGGGGCCAATTTTGGAGGAAATTGGTTGATGTCAACTTCAGCCACAGAGGGCAACACCTTAGACTTTATTTTTTACTTACTTGAACATGAATATCTTTTTCATTTTTTATGCAATTTACATGAAACTTACACATTATATATAAATTTTATGTCTCTAAAATCGTTTGCAAATGTTTTTATCTTGAGTTCTTTATTGACTTTATAATAGCAATAAACATGATATATTTGCATAATTTTTGGGGGGGAACTTAGACTATTTGTATTAGGAAAACTAAAGACGTTTTGGAAAATCTTTTGCTAGAGATCCTTTATTATATGTTAATGTGTCAGAAAAGTGTCATAGAATGATTATATCTGAAAGGTGTGGTTGTAAATTTACACTTGAAAATGTGTAAAATTCGTTGAAAAAAATTAAAAAATTAAAAATCTCCCTTACTATTTATGCTACAGTGCTGAAACTTCGAACAATTGTAGCCCTTTTCATATACAACTAGACAAAAATAATGGTTGACACTAAACAACAACTTTATGATACCCGAATAACGCCCCCTTAATATCTAACATATTCAGAGATTTGAGTAGGGGTACTGAGTGATGTCTGGGGCCAGAGTTGGATATTGTCCTAATAGCAGCTTTGTGTTGAGTAATTAGAGGACGTAAATGATTTTGGGTAGTAGAACCCCAAGCACAAATACCATAGTTGAGATATGGATAGATGAGGGAGTAATAGAGCGTCACCAGGGCAGGGCGAGGTACATAATATCTGATCTTAGAAAGAATATCAACAGTTTTTGAAACTTTTTTTGATATATTTAGAATGTGTCCCTGGAAATTCAGCTTTTAGTCAATAAGAACACCAAGGAATTTGCCATCTATTTTGTTACAAATTTGGGTATTATTTATCATGAGATTTATTTGATTTGAGGATTTATTGCCAAACAAAATATATAAAGTTTTGTCAATGTTGAGGGTGAGTTTGTTGGCAGTTAGCCAAAGATGGACTTTATTTAGCTCAGTATTCACTGTGACATTTAGAGCAAGGGGGTCAGGACTGGAGTAAATTTGTGTCGTCAGCAAATAGAATTGGTTTGAGGTGTTGGGAGACATTTGGAAGGTCATTAATGTAGATGAGAAAGAGGAGAGGGCCAAGTATGCTGCCCTGAGGAACACCAATGTTGATGGGTAGGGTGGGAGAAATTGAATTATTCACAGAAACATACTGGAGCCTGTCAGTAAGGTAAGATTTGAGGTATTGCAGGGAGTGACCTCTGACTCCATAATGATGTAATTTAAGAAGAAGGTTTTGGTGGTTGTTACAAGATGAGAGCTACACTCATGGTGTTCCAGCTTCCCAACACACTTTGTCATATGCCACTTTAAATCTACTGACGGTTTTGGCCTCTACCACCACCTTATCTTAACTTGTTCCAACCGTCTACCATTCTGTTAGCAAAAGTGAACGTTGTAATATTTTTAGGGCAGCTTTGTTTCCTTAGTTTGAATCTATGACCTCTTGAAGTAAAAATTTTCACAAATTCTTCTTTATCAATTTTGTGTACTCCTGAACAAATCCACAAGGGCTGTGATGAGGGTTCGAACCTACGTCCGAGAGGATTCCAGACGCTGCCTTAATCGACTGTGCTACGACACGGTCAAAAGATGCATCACGCTATTGTGATTTCTGTGCGTTTGTGTATTCCTGTTACTATTTTGTATGTAGTGATCATATCACCACTTTTTCTTCTAGTTTTGGGATATTTAACACTTCTAGCCTCTCCTTGTGGGTCTTGTTTTTTTTAGGACTGGAACCCATTTATTTGCATGCCTTTGCACTTTTTCCAGTTTATTGATATGCTCCTTGAGATATGGGCACCATACAACTGCTGCATATTCCAATTTTGGTCTTACAAAGGTCACAAACAATTTCTTAAATATTTTGCCATCCACGTATTTAAAAACGATCCTGAAGTTTTCAGGTTCTTTGTCTGCATAGATCCTAATTTTCTGCATATTTTTCTTATTTTTTATTATAAAATTATAAAAAAATTAATTTTTATGTTGCTAATAATTTTTGTCTGCATCACCTAATTTTCAAAATTAGGTTATGCAGACAAAAGCATGCAGTAATTTTAAAGCACCATATGATGAAGAATACAGAGAAGATGAGGCACCGGGAGTGAAGGTCTCATCCTATATCTACAATTGGGTGAGACATGAACACAACATACCTGGGATTCTCAAGAACTGACAGCACCAAGCTTCCCTCATTTATGTGAAGTGTGGAATTTGCAGTGACGTCAGTGACTTGAATATCGACTTCGCCCGATCCGACAAAACATGAAAGTTGTCCGTGAAACCCAGCTACAAAGAGAAATACATAAAGATATTTAGCAGCAAACTTACATATTTTGTAAGTTTGTTTAACATATTTATTATTTACTTAGTTATCTTGAGGTTATCTTGAGATGATTTCGGGGCTTTAGTGTCCCCGCGGCCCGGTCCTCGACCAGGCCTCCACCCCCAGGAAGCAGCCCGTGACAGCTGACTAACACCCAGGTACCTATTTTACTGCTAGGTAACAGGGGCATAGGGTGAAAGAAACTCTGCCCATTGTTTCTCGCCGGCGCCTGGGATCGAACCCAGGACCACAGGATCACAAATCCAGCGTGCTGTCCGCTCGGCCGACCGGCTCCCCGATTAGTGTTTAATATAAACAATAAAGTCATGTAGGAAAAGTAGGAAAAGGTGCAGAATTATGTTTCAAATATGTTGTAATGGAAACAATACTGTACTGGTGTATACGTCTTGCCAGAAAGTTTAATTCCATTAAAATTGTCAATTTTAATTGACAAGAGCAGAGCTCGTGGAAGCTACCTTCATCATCGGCTTCAAGAGCAAATACAACCCAGCACTAGAAGGTCAGGAAATATAAATACAGCATACCAGTTACAATACCTATGAGGCACCGATGAGAGAAATCTTGCTCCACATATCAAGTTAGGTGAGCATATCTAAACTTTTTTGCTGCGACACTTCTGCTTCTGTCTCATTCTTTTCTTAGGTCTATACAGTGAAACCCCGATTCGGCAAACCTAGGTTCGGCATATCTCCGGTTAGAACATGCACACTTTTCAGGCCGGATGTACTCACCCGATTCTACGAACTCTGGTTCACTGAAGTGAGGGGAGGTATGGATTTGCTTCGGATAGAGGGACAGAATTCACAGACTGGTAGAAAGGTTCTCCCATCATATAGGTTAAAATTAATTAATCCATTTGTGAAATCAATCTGTAGAGCATAAGCAATATATGGCTGTCAGGCTAGACATACTGTCATGCTCTCAGGCTAGACAAACTGCATATAGACAGTCAGGCTAGATTATTGTCAGTCTAGACAGGCTGTCAGGCTAGATAGTGTCAGTCTAGACAAGATTGTCAGTCTTGATATGCTGTCAGAGTAGACAAACTGGGTCTAGACAGTATGTCACGCTAGACAGAATGTCAAGCTAGACAGAATGTCAAGCTAGACAGAATGTCAAGCTAGACAGATTGTCACACTAGACAAACTGTCAGACTACACATAACACTAGACTTGACATCCTATCAGGCTAGACAAGCTGTCAGGATGTAATATACAGGGCTGCACAGAGTCTGTCACAGACTGCCAGACTAGACAGAGAGCACTGGACAGCCAGATACGGTCACACGTCGTCTTTCTGTTCGACCCCCCTTCTCCTCCACCTTCTCCAGCTCACCATACTAGCCGTAGGATGATGTAGCATCATAGTCTTAAACTGAGTCAAAACTTATTTTATTTTCTTGTAAATATTTAAATGAATACATAATTAACCAGATACTGCACAGATATTATGGTCTGTTATGTACAATAAATAATTAGCCCTCCAGGGCAAAATTAAAACTAAGCATTGAAGGTAATAAAACACCATTTTCTAAGTGAGCCCAAAGACTCTTTGGAGCTATCAGGCTGATATATGCTATATTAGTCTGGGGCTTCAGTTACATGAAGTTCTGCCTGCTGGGAACCACAAGCCAGACCCCTGGCTCCCTCAGAGAGGCACAGGGAGCAATGGCCTATGAAAACTCCATTCTTTGAGAGTATATCTATGTCGGCCATTGACCGGGCAAGGCAACCAGAAAGGTAAGCGTCCCAAAACAAATCCCTACTAGTAGAACATTGCATCCCAAGAACGAACAGAGTCCAAGAACTCCCCCCCCCCCAAAAAAAAAACAATGCAACAAACAAAACATCAACCAGGTATCAAAAAGGTCATCAAACCGATGTGCTGCTCATTCGTGCCCCCCCCCATCCCAACCGGGAGGGCCCGCTCTGTTACGAACCCGGATCCAGCGTCCGAGCACGGAGCAGTAACAACCACGCCATCTGTGGGTCAGCTCCCGAAACCCCCGCCAAAGGGACGACGACACCTGGTGAGGACAAGGAGTACCAGCCACGAGGGCCAGTTTCCAGTCCTGTGCAGCTCACAACACAGCCGCTCCTGACCTCTGGTGAGGTGGTGCTCCGACGACAGCGCCATCTATGGACTGGATACGTCAGGTGTTTGTGCCCGAGCCTGTAAGTGAGGTGTATTAGTGTCCCAGTTATTGATGACGTGTCTGCTTACAGAGTCGACCTGGGACTACTGTGATGGGAGTCGAGTCAGTCTACCCGAGGCAGCCAGTCTCCATACCTTGAACGTTGCTGCAGCTGTTGTGAAGTCGTCCCCCCGGAAGAACACTGTGGTGTGTTAGCCTGCCAGTGGAGTGGCAGTAAGAGGATTTACCCGGGACCGACTGTTGGAGACGATCATCCACTGGGGTATTGAGGACAGGAGGGTGATTTGTGATATCACACGAGACTCCTGTCTAGGGCGTACCCCTTATATCGTTCGTGGAGTGGCCGTACCAGCCTTGGTGGCTCAGAACCTGCCAGCAGACCAGCTGGACGTGTGGTTGACGGCCTCCACGACGGTGCCCTCAGTGGACCTGTGTTTTGGCTGACCTGTGGCCAGGGTAGGCTCAACTTCTTTGGATATTTCGTTGTGTGGCCACGAAGAAGCACCAAGGACTCAGCACCGAGAGTTGTGGCACCAGCGTCTTCAGCAGAAGACAACGATTATGGATTAATCCCCTTGTATAGTGTTAATACCCCCCCCCTTGTGTAACCGTTTTATATATTATTTATTGGTGACGGACATTATATTATATTAAGTTTTTGCCTTTATTTCCCTTCCCCTTTAAGTTACTTGCGTCACGGATCGCATCCCTTGAAAGCCACTGCCGGCTTGGGGTCGGATATAACTTCCTCTAACAACATCAGAGTAAGAACCCCGTTGCGTCCCGAGAGGGCCGTAACATAATTGGCATCCCCAGCGGGATCCGTCCCCTTGTTAAGTACAGTATGTTTGACAGGGGTGGTGAAGTGGCGTAATCCCTGTAAATAATTCCCCGTGTGCGACGATTGTGACGTTATACGTCCTGTACGGTGCTCAGAGTGATCAAGTGCGATATTGTGCAGTGCGGTGCTCGCTGTGATTAAGCGATTAAGTGCAATATTGACTAGTGCGGTGCTCAGTGATTCAGTGTAATATTGTAGAGCGAAGTGTTCGCTTGGATTTAATGCAATATTGGGTAGTGCGGTGCCCGAAGTGATTACGTGCAATATTGGCAAGTGCAGTGTTTGGTGCGATAAAGTGCAATATTGACGTTGAACAGTGCTCGGTGCGGGAAGTGCTAACGTGAAAGCGGTGTGTTAAGTGCTAGTTGAGTGTTCCATCTGTGACAATGGCAGAAAAAGCTACCATCGATGATCTGGACGATGTTCAGGCTTTTCTGAACAGAGAGGACTGTCTTGCCAGATTAAAGTATCTGAGCAAACCGGAACTTGTACTAGTGAGCGCCTACCTGGAGATCAAGATCCGTGCCAGTGATTCCCGTGTGGAGATCTTGTCCAAGGTTCACCGGCACCTGAAGGCAGAAGAGAAACAGGAAGGCGGGGCTCCTAGTACAAAGGAAGGTGAGGAAATAGCTTCCACGGAAAAGGAAGATAAGGGCAGCGACGTTGACAGTGATACAGGTGAGCTTAATATCAGCTTCCTAACAGTCAAAATGCGTGCTCTAGAGATCAATCGTGAGATAGAGTGGAAGAAGTTAGAATTAGAACGAGAATTAAAAGATAAAGAAGTGGAAATGAAAAATAAAGAAATGGAGATGAAAGAAAAAGAATTGGCGATGAGGCGTTTAGAATTAGAAAGAGAAGAGAAACGAGAGAGAGAAGAGAGAGAAAGAGAAGAAAGAAGAGAAGAACGAGAGAGAGAAGAGAAACGAGAAAGAGAACGAGAAAGAGAAGAGAAACGAGAAAGAGAAGAACGAGAAAGAGAAGAGAAACGAGAAAGAGAAGAACGAGAAAGAGAAGAGAAACAGCGAGAGAGAGAAGAAAAAGAAAGACAGAGACAACATGAACTAGAAGTATTACGGTTAGGCGGTGGTCGGAGGCTAACAACGGACACCAGCGGTTTCGATCCGGTAAGGAATATCAAAATGGTCCCCAAATTCAATGAGAGGGAAGTCTCGAAGTTCTTTGCAGCCTTCGAGAAAGTCGCTGCCTCTTTGGAGTGGCCAAGGGAGAATTGGGCCATCATGATACAGTCAGTCTTGACTGGGAAGGCCCAAATCGCCTACTCTACGTTATCCCTTGACGACTCCAGCGATTACGACAAGGTGAAGAAAGTGGTGCTCATGGCGTACCAATTGGTACCTGAGGCATATAGGCAAAAGTTCAGAAACCTGAAGAAGACCTCAGAGCACACTTTCACCGAGTTCGCCACGATCAAGGAGCGACTTTTCCAAGAATGGTGTGCATCTCGGAAGGTGGAGACCAAAGAAGACCTCGAGCAGCTGATTCTGCTCGAGGACTTCAAGGATTGTTTGTCTGGAGACCTCAAGACGTACTTAGAGGAACAGCAGGTGGAGACCTTGAGTGCAGCTGCCACCATGGCTGAAGAGTATATCCTGACTCATAGGCCGTCTGCTAAGTACGTCCCGAGGAATTACCAGCGCCGGTTTGACAGACCTCATGACGAAGAGGAAAGACCCGTCCCACAAAGTGCTAAGAAGACGCCCCCAAGTAGCCCTCGAAGAACAAGTCCTAGCAGTCCGAAACACCGGAGCCCAAGGAGGAATATGGTGTGCTGGACTTGTGGGCAGAAAGGGCATGTTGCCGCAAGGTGCCGAGGCAGAAGAGGTGGCAGCGCACGTAGGGAGGTGATGATGATGAGCTGTGTAATACCACCAGCAGGAAGCCAGTCGACGACGACGCAGGAAGAACCCAGATTGTTTTCCCCTCACACTTCAGGCGGGTATGTATCGAGTGATCATACTGGTAGATCGGTTGTAGTGCTCAGAGATAGTGGAGCAGCCCAGTCCCTGATCGTGAAGAGCTCGTTACCCGAGGGAGTAAGCATTGACGGGAGACAACAGGTTGTCCTGGTTGGGTTTCCTAGGACGCAGTATATCGCCCCCTTAGTGTCAGTACATCTCGACTCGCCTTATTTCAGCGGCACATGTGCGTTGGCAGTAGTCGATACCCTCCCTGTGGCTGGGATTGACGTGGTACTAGCCAACGACTTGGTGACCGATTGGAGCACCAATCATCCCAAGATAGCGGACGAGTCAGCCAGAATAGTACGGTCAGAGGTGTCTACAGGCAATGGTAATGTCCAGGTAAAGACAGACCCGGATGTAACTATGTTTAATTTGTCCTCTCGCCTACAGATTGAGAACGTTCTAGCAGTGTCTCCTGATTTTTCTCTCGCCAAGAAACATGAGGTTACGATGGCAGAAGTACCTGAGCTAGAAGAGCAGCCTTGTGTGCAGACACCCACGGATACCAACGAGTCTGGAGCGAAGGCGGACGTGTACTTGCGGTATGGCAAGTTACAGCGTGTATTGAATCAGCCAGAGATTCCCCAGACGTCAGAGGTATGTGAGGTGTGTTCAAAAGGACTAGTGCCCTCTTCGGTCCAAGCCAGGCTAGTGGATGTTGCCGGCTATGGACATTACAGGCTCAGGACGCTTATTCCTCAGGTAACCAAATGTTTCTTAGCGATATTTTGTTTGATTCTCGTATGTGTTCTCGTTTATGCTCTCAGTGAGGACTGGTGGACGACCCGACGAATGATGGCTCCCATGAACATTGTGAAGAGGTCCCAGGGATTGGAGATTTGTACTGCAAGTGTTGCAGTTGAAGAAGGGACCTGGAAGGTGATGGTTGATACAGGAGGTACGAGAAATGATAATATGAGTGACTGTTTCCGACAGGTTGACACCCCCCGCGTGACTGCTGAGCCTCAATGCAGCGTTATGTGGAACGTTGGTCGACCTGACGTGGGCAGAGCGAATGCCAACTTCGGTGAGCAAGCAGCCCTGTTGGAACTAGGTGTGGGCCTAGTAGAGGAGTGTGTAGTAAGTACTGACTTGCCCATTGTCGCTATCACTCTGAATTATCAGACCCCTGTATTCCAGGTGCCCGTCTCCCTGAAGGACCACCGGGCCGGTACTAGAAATACCGTCTGGGATCAGCCATCATCGGTGCCACGACATAGGGAAGTGTCGAGTCGCCCCAGATCGTGTCTACACCGATCCTTCCTTGAGAGATGTGAGATGACGCCCCTGCTTGACGTCGCAGTGGAGACGTGGAAGGTTACGCCAGGCAGGACATCGCCTTCAATCTTCAAGTTCCCGTTGTGCCGGAATTGTCCAGTAGTACAGTTCTGTGGACGAGACATCCTCATCACTCCAGTTCATAATGCATGCGAGTCCATTTGGAGCAGTGTCGCCGTACTAATTTGGTTTGTGTTTCTTTTTATAGAACCCCAAACCAAATTCTTTTGGTGGGGAGGTGTTACGAACCCGGATCCAGCGTCCGAGCACGGAGCAGTAACAACCACGCCATCTGTGGGTCAGCTCCCGAAACCCCCGCCAAAGGGACGACGACACCTGGTGAGGACAAGGTGTACCAGCCATGAGGGCCAGTTTCCAGTCCTGTGCAGCTCACAACACAGCCGCTCCTGACCTCTGGTGAGGTGGTGCTCCGACGACAGCGCCATCTATGGACTGGATACGTCAGGTGTTTGTGCCCGAGCCTGTAAGTGAGGTGTATTAGTGTCCCAGTTATTGATGACGTGTCTGCTTACAGAGTCGACCTGGGACTACTGTGATGGGAGTCGAGTCAGTCTACCCGAGGCAGCCAGTCTCCATACCTTGAACGTTGCTGCAGCTGTTGTGAAGTCGTCCCCCCGGAAGAACACTGTGGTGTGTTAGCCTGCCAGTGGAGTGGCAGTAAGAGGATTTACCCGGGACCGACTGTTGGAGACGATCATCCACTGGGGTATTGAGGACAGGAGGGTGATTTGTGATATCACACGAGACTCCTGTCTAGGGCGTACCCCTTATATCGTTCGTGGAGTGGCCGTACCAGCCTTGGTGGCTCAGAACCTGCCAGCAGACCAGCTGGACGTGTGGTTGACGGCCTCCACGACGGTGCCCCCAGTGGACCTGTGTTTTGGCTGACCTGTGGCCAGGGTAGGCTCAACTTCTTTGGATATTTCGTTGTGTGGCCACGAAGAAGCACCAAGGACTCAGCACCGAGAGTTGTGGCACCAGCGTCTTCAGCAGAAGACAACGATTATGGATTAATCCCCTTGTATAGTGTTAATACCCCCCCCCCCTTGTGTAACCGTTTTATATATTATTTATTGGTGACGGACATTATATTATATTAAGTTTTGCCTTTATTTCCCTTCCCCTTTAAGTTACTTGCGTCACGGATCGCATCCCTTGAAAGCCACTGCTGGCTTGGGGTCGGATATAACTTCCTCTAACAACATCAGAGTAAGAACCCCGTTGCGTCCCGAGAGGGCCGTAACACGCTCACACAAGCCGGCTGCTCGAAGCCCAGTTCAGAGACTGAGCAAACAAAAAAAAAAACTGCTAACCGGAGGGAGGATGATGCCAGGGAGCCTCCAGGGGCTCACCCAGAAAATGGCATTTCATTACATTCAATGCTGGTTTTCTGTGGGGAAGTCCTGTTGGCTCCCTGGAGCTAGATACCCACAGGTCAGTAAAACTGGGACTTACTCGGGAGGGGGATGCACAGTCTCCCTCAGGACAAAGATGAGACGGCTAACTGCGACAGGCGCCCCAAAGCCCCACAGGTCGCTGAGGACCTGGAACATTAACCAAATAATTGGCAGCCAGGATCCTGGTCAAATGCTAAAACCCCAGTGCCCGAATGTCAACCAGGACATGTTGCCAAAGATTGAAGGCGAGAGCTGCAAACTTCCAAACGTCATTGGCACGAGAGTAGACCGCAGAGTGGCTAGACTTAATAACCCTGCGGACAACCTGAGAAACCTGAACCCTGGAACAGGGAACGAGGGGAAACCGGGTCCAGCCATAGCGCATCCACAGACACAGAAGCAGTGGCGAGTGGTAGCGGCAAAAGGTCACCACCAGACACAACACTTGATGCACCCCCGGCCGAACCAACCAAGCATCAACAACCCATGGATCCCTCCAGAAGCCAGTCGTCTCATTCTTCGCTAGAAAAGAAGGAGACGGCTGCAAACAAACAAAATGGCCACCAGGCCTGAAAGAGCAGAAATCCCTGTGTCGGAGGAGAGCAAGACGCTCACTGACCCGACCCCAAGAGGCCAAAGTCAACAAAAACATGGCCTTCTGAAAACAATCTTGGACCAAACAGGCCACAACAAACCGAGAAGAGAAAAAAAGAGAGCACCCGGTCCAAAGACCAGAATGTCTCAGGCAGTGCATGAGCAGGCCAGCAGTGGAAAAATGCACGAGAAAGCTTACGGAATGGGGAAGATGTGACATTTACCCTGTAGGGGAGTAGGGGAACTCCCCTACGGAAGCGGAGTCCCGAAGGCACTATGGAAGGTAACCCTAGCACCCAAGGGCAGTACTTACAGGGCAGTTTAGGGAAGATAGCCCTAAATACATGCAGCCCCAATACAGTGATGTTACACCTAGCCACCACTACTACAATACAGCAGCAAACACCACTAAGGCAAAACACTGCCAAGAATTTGGGGCCAGAGTTGACGACTGCACCAGGTCGCATTAGCCAACGAACTGGGGTTGAATAGCTGGTGCAGTGGGTCCAGGGCTTTCCCCTCCTCCTCCCGGGGAGGGGAGGGTTGCTTGGACAAGCGGTGCAGCGGCAGTGGTGTGATGTTTGCTCATTTACTTGAGAGTTGGAGGAGTTCTACCTCCCTGTTCGGTTTTCGGTTGCAATTTTCTTACCAAGCGCGGTTTGTTTTGTTATGCCTACCTTTCTGGGTGCCTAACCCCAGTCAATGGCAGGCAAGGAATACCCCCAACTACAGGGAGGGGGTGGGGTCCAGAGGCCACTGCTCTCTTGCCTCTCTGAGGGAGCCAGGTTCTAGCTCATGGCCACGGTAGGCTGAACTCCATTGACTAATGCCCTAGACTAATATATGGCATATTAGCCCGATAGCTCAAGGGAGCCAAAGCTCCAGGGGCTCCCCACAGAAACATACTCTACTACAATTACTACTGAATCATACTTACTGACAGAAATTCGCCCTTCTTTGATTAAAAAATCTGTAAAGCCATGAAGACTGTTGATAATGACATCTCCCTGTTTAGCTGATATTTGACCCTCGTTCATATATGAAGACTCTATTGCAGTGCTTAACTCCTCTGCTTCTATATTTAACATGAGTCCTTGTAGTCTTTTGGCCTTAATGTGCTGTGGATGATAGGAAACATATTTAAGGGGGAACAATAAATACATACAATTTAATAATTCCCCATTTTATCCATTTACTGAACTTAAGTCTAATAAAGGTTATATATATTGCACGGTAGAAATGTAATGATATATTGACATTGGTATCGGATTTTATTTTGCAATATTGGTATAATTTATGCAGATACTTTACCATAATGCATAAATATACAGGATAAAGAAGATTTATTTATAAAAGTATTAGCAATACGACACCTATGACATGTCTTATTAGCACTGACATTTTTTTTAATATGGGGGATGGCTACTAGAGGGCCTGAGGAACCAAATGTGAGCCCCTTGTATGCATAGGAGTTTCAAATTCTATGATAGACCTAAAGCAACCCTGGTTGCTCTATTCCCTGGTTGGGAATAGAGGAAGGAGACAAAGAGAAAGGGGAGAGACTGGGATAGAGGGGGGAGAAAAAAAGGAGAGGAGTGAGAAGGAGAGAAAAGGAGAGGAGTGAGAAGGAGCCTCACCCTTAACATTGACAAAACTTTCTATATTCTGTTTGGCAATAAATCCTCTAATCAAATATATCCCAAAATAAACAATACCCAAATTTGTAACAAAATAGATGGCAATTTCCTTGGCGTTCTCATTGACCAAAAGCTGAATTTCCAGGGACACATTCTAAATATATCAAAAAAAAGTTTCAAAAACTGTTGGCATTCTTTCTAAGATCAGATATTATGTACCCCGCCCTGCCCTGGTGACTCTCTATTACTCCCTCATCTATCCATATCTCAACTATGGTATTTGTGCTTAGGGTTCTACTACCCAAAATCATTTACGTCCTCTAATTACTCAACACAAAGCTGCTATTAGGACAATATTCCACTCTGGCCCCAGACATCACTTGGTACCCCTACTCAAATCTCTGAATATGTTAGATATTAAGTCACTGCACATTCTCTCATGTGTATTATACATATATAAAACGCTGAACTGTAATGCCAATCCTGACCTCAAAAGCTTCATTGAAGGTTGTAACAGAACCCATGAGCACCACACCAGAAATAAATACAGTTTTGATATTCCAAGAGTACCACTTGACCAAACTAGAAATGCTCTACAAATCAAGGGACCCAGAATGTGGAATGACCTTCCCAACCATGTTAAAGACTGTACCTCTCTCAACCAGTTTAAGATAAAAACGAAGCACTACCTAATAAATTCCCTGTAACCTACCTTACCCCTCTATTGTCAATCCATGTCTGTTTTTTTTAAACAAAGCTGTTTGTCGACCTAATTGTATTTGTGCTGCTTTTTCAGCCATGTTCCCCCCTTTTTTTATCTCTATTTTTATTTGTTCTCAACACATTTTATTCTTTATACTCAATTAGTATTAAGATTTAGTCATTAATGTTTTTCATGCCCGAAACTCTTTGCGTAATAGTGGCTTTAGGCATTGTATGTACTAGCTCTATCTATAATTCTATCAATCTTTGTAAAATCTCTTGTATGTACCTTACCTAAACATTTATTTATTTATTTATTACAAGGAAAAGGAGAGGGGGGGATACATGAGAGGTGAGAAAGGTGGAAGAGAGGGGAGGGGTGTGGGGAATACAGTACTGTATACTGTACTTGCAGGAGGAATTTCTTTAATTTAAATTTTATTTTAAATATAGTTGTGGACTGTAACTTAGGTGATAAATTAGTGGACTGTATTTTGATAATTCTCCTTACAAATATATCCCACAAACTTGGGGGGGGGGGGTTGAATTGTTAGTGGATTAGGCTAGAGCAAGCAATTTATTTAATCAATACAATTTTAGTATTAATGCTTATTTTACTAATTAAATTTGCTTAATTATACTTGCTCTATCTTGGGTTAATATAGACAAGGAGAGCTTAGCTGTTTAGCTGATCTAGTCCTCGTGTCTAGAGGGACCTCTAACACACTGTGGACACGTGCACAATGGCTACCCGCCGTGGTTATCCTGCTAGGGCGTTGTATCTCTGTCTGGAGCACACTTGAGCCTGCCAACGAGTCACAATGTAATGATGTGTATAGACTTATATTGTAAGTTTAAAGCAAGTGTTTAAAGAGAGATGTAGATTGACTCTTACATCCGTAATTTAATTCTCCTGCAACATAACCAGGGCACAATTACAAAGCAAACTACTGGCCATTATATACCAAGTAACCAGAAATGTTACTTCCCAGGAGTCAAGGGCATTAATTCCTAAGTAATTACTAAGTAATTAATTCCAGTAAGACACGCTGATCACACAAATTGAACTGATAAACTCAAGGTAACTGTCTGCAGCATCTGCTTAGTCGCTGGGCAAGATGGCCATTGTTACTTTCCCCAAATGCGTTCATAAACACTTAGATATTTTGTCGATTTTGGGAAGGAGTGATTATTAGGTCAGATCCTTCTAGGATCTTATTAGTTACAATTTAGAATAATATTTATTTAATGAATAACACCTAAGCTATGTGTAATATTTATTTAACGAGAAGAGTTAGTTTTAATAATTCATTTGCTAACTTTCTTGTAGATGCAAATATGTTATGTCACAGGGATTTCATCGTCCCTCAACTCTTCATGTTAAATTCATGTTTAACTCTTCTGATCTATGGTTATAAATAAATGGTATGATATAATTAAAGTACAGTAGTACAACAATAGAAGACAAATCTTCAAAGTGCATAAGCAGTTTAAATTACCGGTGCAGTAAGCCACACACTTTACGAACGCCTGTTATCCGATTGGGGTTTGTTCGGATAATTGGTGGGGCAGGCAGTCTGAGTAAAAATGTACAATGAAGATTGAACTAGTTTGCCCAGTGACCGTACACAGCACAACTTGAGCAGTGCTCATACACAAATGGATGGCTCAGAAGCTTTAACGTCTGCCATGGCATTAGGCACATTAGAGTACATGGTGAAAGCAGTCTGCTGGGGTTACCTCATCACCATTAATCTTCACTTCAGTCAACATAACACTATCATCATCTATTACCACCATTTCTATCTAAATAACTTGAAGATTATAGTTGATGGAACATTATTAACAAGCAGATCAGAACATACCTTGGCGAGTTCAAACAAAACACCGTTCAATTTCTGCAACAAAATTGTCAATTTTTCTCCCTAGCTTTTCAGGATGACTAACCACTTATCTGAACACAACGTGTTATCCATTCAGTCTCGGTCCCGAGGGATTCGGATAGCACGTGACTGATTGCATATATATACAGTATATGTATATAGGTGGTAAAATTTCCCACCTATATAGGTGGGATATAATGTATATAGGTGGGAAGAGGGGGGGAAGGAGATAAGAGAGGAAGGAGAGGTGGGAGAGGAGGGTAGAGAGAGATCTGGGTAAAGCCGGGTACCCACATTTAGTTAAAAAAAAAAAAAACCAGCGTTGAATGTAATGAAACGCCATTTCCTGGGTGAGTCCCGGAGGCTCCCCGGAGCTATCCCAGGCTGATATGCTAATGTCAGACTTTGGCATCAGTCATGTGTATGGAGTTCTTAGGCCTACCGGGGACCACGGCCAGAACCGGGCCCCCTCAGAGAGGCAAGGGGAGCAATGGCCTATAGAAGCCCCCGTGTTAGTGGAAGCATTCTATGTCTGCCATCGACCGGAACAGGCACCCAGAAAGGTAAGCGCCCCAAAACAAACCCCTATTCTGGTTAAAATTGCTACCTAAAACCGAACTAGTGGATAGAACTCCCCAACCGAAAACAAGCAAACTAGTGTGACGTCACACACTGCCGCGCCGCTGTCTGCGCAGCTCCCCCCTCCCCGGGAGGGGGAAGGGGGAGCCCCAGACCCCCCCGCGCCGGCTACCCACACCTCAGTTCTTGAGGCTGGATGTCAAAAACGCGAAAAAACCGCCGACCGGAGGGAGGGAGGGATGCCGGGGAGCCTCCGGGACTCACCCAGAAAATGGCGTTTCATTACATTCAACGCTGGTTTTCTGGGGGGAGCCCCGTCGGCTCCCCGGAGCTAACTATCCACAGACAGAAAAAGAGGGACTTACCCGGGAGGCGGTCGTCGCTCACCCCTCAACTCGAAGCCGAGACAACTGGCTGCAACCGCCGATCACAAAACATGATGCACCCCCGGGCAGACCAACCAAGCATCAACCACCCATGGACCCCTCCGGAACGCAGCAGCCTCATTCTTCGCCAGAAAAGAAGGAGACGGCTGCAAACGAACAAAACTATCACCACGACCAAAAGAGCAGAAACCCCTGCGCCGGAGGAGAGCATGAAGCTCCCCTACCCGACCCCCAGAGGCCAAAGCCAACAAGAAAAGTGCCTTGGAAAAACAATCCTGGACCGAAGGGGCCACAACGAAACGAGGAGATGAAAGGAAAGCGAGCACTCTGTCCAAAGACCAGGACGGCTCAGGCGACGCATGAGCAGGCCGGAGGTGAAACAATGCACGAGACAGCTTGCGAAACGGCGCAGACGTAACATCGATACCGAAAGCAAGCTGAAGCGGCTCCGCCAGCGCCGCACGATACGAAGCGACAGTGTTAGGCATAAGATGACGGTCCTGAAACAACCACGAGAGGAAGGACAAGACCACCCGAACAGACAAGGAGCTAACACGACAAAGACGCAAAAAGAAACGGAAGGACCGCCAGGAAAACTGCATACTGCCGCCGAGAAGAAGCCCTCAGGTGGGACACCAACAAGGAGGCCACCTGATCACCATAGAGATGATGATAGACTCGAGTCAAAAAAACCATACGCGAAGACTCGAGGAGAAGATCGAACCAGCTACGTGACGTACCGGCCCGATCTGCTGAAAGAGGCGGAGCCGCGGGAAAAACCCTCGGGTTCGGACACCGAGCAACCAGCGCCTGAAACCAAGGCTGGGCCAGCCACCAAGGGGCCAGAAGGACAACTCTCCCCCGGTAAGTCTCTAAGCGAGTCAGGACCTGGAGCAACAGCCGAACCGGGGGAAAGAGACACAGGAACCCCCACCTCGTCCAGTCGAGCCGAAAGGCATCGACCCCAACGGCCTCGCAATCGGGGAAGGGCGCCGCATAAACGGGAAGACGCCGCGACCACGCCGACGCGAAGAGGTCCACCTCGGGGCGCCCGAACGTCTGGCAAAGCCAAAGGAAGGACTCGTCGTCGACCGTCCACTCCGTGGAGAGAGGAACGAAGCGAGACAGGGCGTCGGCCAAGACGTTGGACACGCCCCGTACGTGAACCGCCAGGAGAGCCAAACCCCGAGAACTCAGCAGACGAGTCACCCGAAGCGACCAACCCCAAAGAGACAAGGACCGCATCGAACCCCCGCGGTTCAGGCAATGAACCACCGGAGAGCAGTCCGAATGGAGCCGAATCGTCGATCCGCGGGCCACCCGAATCCTCCCCAGAGCAAACCACACTGCCGCGAACTCCCGCACCGTACTGTGAGCTCGACGGAAGGACGGATCCCAACGCCCCTGGCCGGCCTGGTGAGCACTGGTCACAAAACCCCAGCCGAGACGACGCATCCGTGTACACATCGAGCGAGGGCTCGGGTAGGCGCCAAGGCACTGAACCCCGAAAAACCCGAAGAGGAAACCGGTGACGCAGCAACCGACGCAAGTCCCCCGGGGGTCGAACTCTGCGATCGCGAGAGAGGCGGAAGGGGGAACCCCGAAGGAACCAGAACAGCCGTCGAAGCCAAACCCGACCCGGCGGGTAGACCACCATCGCGAAGTTCAGGCTCCCGCACAGCCCCTCGAGCAACCGCCGGGTGACCCGAGGGCCCTCCAGAAACAGACGAAGGCGGGACCGCAGCCGCAGGAGAGACTCCGGAGGGAGAGACAAGGAGGCGGTTCGAGAGTCCCACACGAGACCCAGCCATGTCCGAACCTGAGAGGGAACCAGATGGGACTTCCTCCAGTTCACCAAGAACCCGAACCCGGCGAGCTGGGAAAGAACCAAATCCCTGGCTAGCAAGCAAGCTGACTGGCTGGGAGCCCAAACCAGCCAGTCGTCGAGGTAGGCCAACACTCGAACACCTAGGAGACGCAAACGAGCCACCACAACCCGTGTAAGGCGTGTGAACACGCGAGGTGCCAGGTTCAACCCGAACGGGAGACAACGAAAGCGGTAACTCAGACACCCCACTACAAAACCGAGCCAGTCCCTGAACCGCGGATGAATCGGGACATGCCAATAAGCGTCCCGGAGGTCCAGGGACACCATCCAAGCTCCCGGCTCCAAGAGGAGCCGAACCTGAGACAGCGTAGTCATCCGAAAGGAGGGGCAATGAACCCAGGGGTTCAGACGGGACAAGTCCAGAATGAACCGCAGGTCCGCGCAGTCCCGTTTCGGAACCGGAAACAGACGGGAAACCCATCTGAGGGACGACGTCGTTTCGACGACGCCCAAGCGCACCCACTCCAAGACGACTCGACAGAGCGCAGGGGAAGAAGCCTGCCCTGCCAGCCCCGACCCCCCAAAGAGGGGAGGGGCCACCCAACGCCACCGCAGGCCGCGAGACACGACCCGAAAGGCCCACGAATCGTGGGACCAGGCGCGGGCGAACAGCGCAAGCCGCCCCCCCATCGCCCCGTCAAAGGGGCAAACCGCGAAAGGGCCGGCGACCCCTACGAGACCCAGAACCCCGCACAGCGCGAACACCGCGCCGACCAGACGAGGGAGGGTCCGCAGGAGGAGCCAACCCCAAACCTGACACCAGAGGCCTACCACGACGAGAGGAACCCCGAGCCCTGGCACGACCTTTCCGGGAAGACCCACCCCGGGACCCCCGGAAAACCAACAAGTCCGACATCGGACGACAAGCCGCCGACGCAGCCTGAATAAACTGCGCCACGGCCGACTCCCCAAACAGGAGAGGACAAAAAGGTGAAGAACGCCTAAGAGCCAGAGCCCAAGCAGATCCCATGGAGGAACCCAGCACCGCCTGCCGACACGCGAGACGGGAAGCATAGAACAGGGAAACCGCATCCCGCAAAATCGGCGTGAACAGCTTCAACAAGGCAGCCGACGAACGCGCAGCCGAGGACAAGGTGCCGGACCCCGGGACGGACCCAAGCGTCCCCACATCCTCCACGAGCCAATCCGAAGACAGCTCCAGGAGGGAAAAGAACCGCAAGGCCGAACACAAAAGGCCCTGAGCGCGCAAGTCCTCCGCCACGAGCGCCGCCGAAAGGGAGGGAACCTGCACATGGAGCTGAATAACGCCCACATCGCGGGGAAGGGCAGGGGCAAACAAGCACTCATTCAGGTACTCAAGTTCACCCCCCAGGAAAACCTGAAGCACCGTGGAAGCTTCCCGCCACTCCAGCGTGCGGGAACGACAGAAGGAATGCCAGGAATCCAGACCAAACAAGGGGCAGTCTGCTAGCCAGGACGACTCCGGAACCTCGTAACGGAGCCAGAAAGGGAACGAAGTCCCAAACCTGAACGTGGACGGATCCATTTCCGAGGCATAATCCGGGTCACGCAGGAGGTAAGCTGCAAAGGCCGCTCGCACCACACCAGGTTGGATGCGATAAGCCGAAAACCTCCGGAAGGACGGAACCGACGTACCCGGGGGAACACGGAACCGTACCCGGGGAGGGGCCTACACCAAATCCAACTCGTACGCAGAGGGGGGGGAAAGAAAACCCCACTCCTTGTAACAATAAGCCCCGCTCAGTGGGAAGAAAAACCCAGGCGGGGTCCAGCGGGGCCCAAGGCCCCCAAGTCAGCCCCTCCCCAGCCTCGAGGTCCGTCACCACAGGACCCGAGGCCGAGTCCTCTCCCCAAGCCCCGACCCCACAAGACAAGGACGGAGCAGCCGGAAAAGCTGGAGGAAGAGGGGCCCACTGGTCAGACCCTGAAGCTTCGGCCGGAAGACAAGACTCGAATGCCTCTGCCGCCCCCCCCCGGAAGGGGCAACCCCCGAAGCTGCCCGAGTCTCGAGATCAAGTAACCCCTGCTCCGACCCCGAAACCCTCAGACGCTTCGGGGCCGGAAGCAGGGGCGGGGGACCAGAACGAACAGAAGGGGAAGGACGAGGAGGTGCGGACTGAACCAGGATCGAAGCGACCCCCACCCCCAAGTCCGGGTCTCGAAAAGCAAAGCGGGGCAGCCCCGGGGCATCCGGGGAAGCAACCAACCGAGCGCGTTGCAACAGACGAAACCTAGACTGCAACGCACGTGCCGCCTGTACCCGAACAGAATCAGAGGATTGGGTAAATTGAGTCACAAGCAAGCAGCAACACTCACAGGACTCAGGGTCGAAAGTATCACCGACCCAACAGGCAGCGTGGCAGAGGCAAAAACAATGAGGGTCACCCTGAGACAAGGGGACCGAGCAACCCTCAAACTCGCACACAGCGAGTGGGGACTCCGGGGTCACATCCATCGGACCCACGCGCCCCCTAGGGGATTCCCAGGGTCCTGAGCGTTTACTTTAAGAGGACTCGCGCTCAGGTAGTCCCAGGCAGGGTGCTGCAAACCGGCGCCCAAAACTACCAAGCAAACTTCTAAAGCTGAACCCCAGGGACGTGTACACTCACGGGGACCTAGCAGGGGGCGCCACCGATGAGAACAGTGGAAGGGCAAAAACAAACTGAATAAAATGACAGAACCCCCCACCAGGCAAAAACAAAAAGAAAAACAAAACCCCGCAAGAGGACAGCGAACCCCAAGGAACAGAGCCGGCCGCGATGTCGGGAAATACAAGCTGAGCAGCACCCTGCGCCCCTACCAGTGCAAACTGCCTCTTACCTGCCGGTAACAAGGGAGAACAGAACACCCAAGAGCCCAACAGGCGGCCGAAAAACCGAAAGGTAAAACGGACCAGCAGAGGCAGACCCCGAGGAGCCTGTGGAAGGTGGCCCCAAGCCCCAAGGGCAGTACTTACAGGGCACCTAGGGAAGGCAGCCCTAGGCGCATGCAGCCCGAGTACTGAAGATAACTCCTGGCTCTCGCACCCACAAAACTAACACCACACGCAAAGCACAGTGCAGTAGCGACACCGGAGCCAGAGCACACGACCATCGCCTATAGCATCAGCCTCAAGAACTGAGGTGTGGGTAGCCGGCGCGGGGGGTCTGGGGCTCCCCCTTCCCCCTCCCGGGGAGGGGGGAGCTGCGCAGACAGCGGCGCGGCAGTGTGTGACGTCACACTAGTTTGCTTGTTTTCGGTTGGGGAGTTCTATCCACTAGTTCGGTTTTAGGTAGCAATTTTAACCAGAATAGGGGTTTGTTTTGGGGCGCTTACCTTTCTGGGTGCCTGTTCCGGTCGATGGCAGACATAGAATGCTTCCACTAACACGGGGGCTTCTATAGGCCATTGCTCCCCTTGCCTCTCTGAGGGGGCCCGGTTCTGGCCGTGGTCCCCGGTAGGCCTAAGAACTCCATACACATGACTGATGCCAAAGTCTGACATTAGCATATCAGCCTGGGATAGCTCCGGGGAGCCGACGGGGCTCCCCCCAGAAAAAACAGCTTTGAGTGTAATGAAATGTCCATTTCTGGGCGAGAACCAGAGGCTTCCCAGAGCTAACTGGGCAGTTATGAATTTATTAAACCCTGGCATCAGTCTAAGTGAATGGAGTTCTAGGCCTAGGCCCTTCAGAGAGGCACGAGGAACAATGGCTTATAGAAACCCCCTGTGGTTGGGAGCATTCTATGTCTGCCATCAACCGGGTCAGGCACCCAGAAAGGTAAGCGCCCCAAAACAAGCTCCTATTCTGGTTAAGAAATTGTTACTGAAAGCCGAACTAGTGGACAGAACTCCCCAAATGAAAATGAGCATGACGTCACCACGTCGCCGCGCTGCTGTCTGCACAGCTCCCCCCGAATAACCGGGAGGGGAAAGGATGAGCCCCAGACCCCCCACACCGGCTATCTGTGGCAGTTCTATCCAGCCCCAGTTCTGAGGCTGGATGTCAAAAACACAAGAAAAACCACTGACGGGAGGGAGGGAGGGTTACCGAGGAGCCTCCAGGTCTCACCCAGAAAATGGCTTTTCATTATATTCAACACTGGTTTTCTGGGCTCCCAGGAGCTACTTACCCAAAGACAAAACAATAGGGACTACCCAGGAGGCAATCGGCACTTGCACCTCAACGCGAAGTCAAGACAACTGGCTGCAACTGCCGACCCAACGCGACACAGGCCCAACTAGGCCTAGGAACAGTGACCAGGTAGTGCACAGCCAGGACCCTGTTACACCTCCAAAAACCCCGCACGCGAATGTCAGCCCAAGACATGTTACCAAAGACGGCAGCCAGCGCAGCAAACTTACAAACGTTGGGGGCGCAGGGATTGATTGCAGGCTGGCTGGACCAAATAACCCTGCAGACAACCTGGGAGACCCGAACCCTGAAACAGGGAAGAAGGAAAACCGGGTCAACCCAAAGCGCGTCCCCAGCCACAGAGGCCATGGCTCGCAGGTAACGGCAGAGAGCCGCGACTGGACACAACACATGATGCACCCCAGCCAAACTAACTAAGCATCAACAACCCAAGGACCCCCTCTGGAAAGCAACAGTCTCATTCTTTGCCAGAAAAGAAGAAGACGGCTGTAAACGAACAAACCTACCACCAGGACCGAAAGAGCAGAAAACACTACACCGGAGGAGAGCATGAAGCTCCCCGACCCAACCCCCAGAGGCGAATGCCAACAAGAGCCTTTGAGAAACAATCCTGAACTGATGGGGCCACCACAAACCGAGGGGAAGAGAGAGAAAAGAAAATACTCGATCCAAGGACCAGGACAGCTCAGGCGGCGAGGGAAGCAGGTTGCCTAAGTGAATGAGCAGGTGAAACAATACCCGCGACAGCAGAATTGATTTGTACAGAATCTCAAACGTTCTCTGACCTGTGGTTGGTTATTTCCCGGGTCATTCCTTGCTATGATATTTGTGTTTACCATTCTCCATCTTAGACCTGGTAAATTTAAATCTCCAAGAAAGATAATATCTGGTGCTGGGTTCGCTAGATTATCAAGGATGTTCTCTATTTTGTGTATCTGCTCTGTGAATTCCTCAACCATTGTATCTGGCAGTTTATATATTAGAATTAGGTTTATTTTTTCTACCTTAATTCCAAGTACCTCTACCATCTCACTAGTTGAGTTTAGCAGCTCTGTGCATACCAGGTCCTCCTTAATATCAGCACCCTTCTCCCACCCACCGCCACTCCCTATTTGGCACCCTTCTCAGTATGTGGCTCGCTAGGAGACACTTACCAGGGACGAGTAGTCCTGTTGGCTTTTTGGTGGCCGGCCCAGCCCTGGTTTCAGGCATTTCTTGCTCGATGTTCGAACCCAAGGGTCTTCCCAAGGCTCCGCCTTTTTCAGCAGATTGGTCCATTCCGGTACGTGGTTGGTTCGATCTTCTCCTCTGCTTTTCGTGTCTGGTCTTTTTGACGCGGGTTTATCACCACTTGTATGGTGATCAGGTGGCTTTGTTGGTGTCCCACCTGCGAGTTTCGTCTCGACGGCAGTATGAAGTTTCCTGCCGGTCCTTTCAACACTTTCTCTTCGAAGGTTCTCTTCGATTTCTGATTGGGTTGTTTTGTCCTCTCTCTCTTGGCTGTTTCAGAACCGTCATCTTATGGCAAATACTGTCGCCTCGTTTCGGGCGGCACTGGCAGAGCCAGTGCAGCTTGCATTTGGGGTGGATGTCATTTCTGCTCTGTTCCACAAGCTTTCTAGTGTGTTGTTTCACCTCCGGCCTGCTCATGTCCAGGTCGTTGCACCAGGTGCTCTCTTCTCTCTTCTCCTTGGTTTGTGGTGGCCCCCCTCGGTTCAGGACTATTTTTTTACTTTCTATTTTCTTGTTGGCATTGGCCTCTGGGGTTTGGGTTGGAGAGCTTCATGCTCTCCTCTGGCACAGGGGTTTCTGCTCTTTCGGTCCTGGTGGTTGTTTCCTCGTTTGCAACCATCTCCTCCTTTTCTGGCGAAGAATGAGTCTGCTGCTTTCCGAAGGGTCCTTGGGTTGTTGATGCTTAGTCGGGGATGCATCCTGTTTTGCGTCCGTTTGTGGCTCTTCGCCGTTATTTGCGCGCCAAGGCCTCTGTGGCAGAGGATGCGCTTTGGGTTGACCCAGTTTCCCTTCTTCCCTATCCCAGGGTGCGGGTGTCCCAGGTTGTCCGCAGGATTAATTGATCCAGCCAGCCTGCGGTCTCTTCCCGTGCCCACGCCGTTTATAAATTCGTGGCTTTGGCTGCTGTTTAGATAATATGTCCTGGGCTATCTTTCAGGCACGGGGCTTTTGAAGGTCGAACAGGTTCCTGGCTGCACGTTACCTTGTTAATGTTCCTGGTCCTTCTCGGGCATGTGTAGCCTTGAGTCGCAAGTTGTGGCCAGTTGTCTCGACTTTGAGTTGAGGAGCGAGTGACGACCGCCTCCATGGCGAGTCCATTTTCTTCTTATCTTTGGTTAGGTAGCTCAGGGGAGCCGAAGGGGGTTCTCCACAGAAAACCAGCGTTGAATGTAATGAAACTCCATTTTCTGGGTGACACCCCGGAGGCTCCCCGGCATCCCTCCCTCCGGTTGACGGTTTTTCGCGTATTTGATACTCAGCCTCTGAACTGAGGAGAGTGGCCGGCGTGGAGGTATGGGAACCCACCCCCCCTGGGGAGGGGGGGGTTGTGCAGACAGATGTGCGGCGGTTGTGGTGACGTCATGTTTGTTTCCTTGCTTTTGATTGGGGAGTTCTGTTTGCTAGTTCAGCTTTCAATTTGCAATTTTTGACCAGCAGTAGTTTGTTTTGGAATTCCTACCTTTCTGGGTGCCTGATCTAGTAGATAGCAGACAAAGACTGCTTCCAATTACATGGGGGTGTCTTTAGGCCATTGCTCCTCGTGCCTCTCTTGAGGGGGCTAGGTTCTGGCTCTGGTCCCCGGTAGGCCTAGAACTCTTTCGACTGACTATTGCCACAGTCTAATATATACACATCAGCCCGGTATAGCTCCGGGGAGGCTCCGGGTCTCACCCAGAAAATGGCATTTCATTACATTCAACGCTGGTTTTATTTTGTGTGCATGTGGGGACTGGAACATAATTTGTGTGTGCAGTTTAAGGATTAAGAAATGATAAGATATTTATATTAGAGGGCTAGTTTGCTCTAAGCATTGAGAAATTTTAACTTTAATCATCAAATAGTTAGAACTTTAGAAAAAAAAAACTATGATGTAATCTTCTTAAATATACACATAAAATAAATGTAGACATACTGTTTTTTTTGCCTTGATGAAAAGGTTGCCTTGTATAGCCCCTTCAAAGGTAATGTTGCCGTGCTCAGTGTTAATATGAATGTTGTGACTTTTAAGCCCGCAAGTGCTCACTTCACCCTCTTCAGTAGACAAATGTACTTCATCAGCCTCTATCCCCAGGATCTGAACACTGGCCTGGTGAAACAAGTTAACATCCAGATCTGCAAACACACACATTAAGAAGAATACTGTCATCTACCAAAACTATATAGTCTAATACGTAAGAGTTATCTTTAAACCGCTGGGGTAAAATGTATTACAGTATTAAAACTTCACTATTGCAATCACTATTATCAATTCATATCATAGTAATGTTGAATGCAGATTTTACTACAATGTACATATTAATATTCTTCAAATTTTCTTTTAGCTTTTAACTTAACATTGACCTAACTTTTCTTTTCACCTGACTATTCTTGCTCACTCTCTCCACTCCTCCCTCCCTCCATGTTTATCTTGTTCCTTCCATTTCTTCTCTCGATTTCATTATTCATCACAATAATTGTTACAGAAACCTCACTCTTCTCGTCAGATAATAAGTCAAGAATTGGATGTAATGAAGCACACTTTTCTGGTCAGTCTCTCAGTAGCTTCTCTGAGCTTAAGCATAGGTACTACTGAGCCTTCAGATAGTAGCATGCCCATGAGACCTATGCAGGCCTACCAGGAAAATAAAATAATATTTCCTTACACCCAATGCCTCAAATTACCAGGTGGTAGGTCCCTGGGAGTTAACACAATTTTTGTGGGTTACATCCTGGGGAAAGTTAATTGCTGCCAAGGGGGATATTTGGTGGCTCCTTGGTGCTACTGATTTCTAGCAAAAAATTTAAATGTTTTGTCACACTGGCAACCCTGCTGTATGAATATCATGCATCACCGAGGGCTAAACTTTTGCATATGTATGTATATTACTTCATGCACTCTAACGTCCTACAAATTTTCACAAAATTCGATATGATCAAAATGGGGGCCGAGATAATTTTGACCCCATAACACTTCCTGCAGTACCTCTTCACATCCATCCCCATTAATCCTTCTCAGTAATAATCCTTTGGATTATTTTCTATCTCAACTTGCCATCGTCAGGAAACAGGAAGCAAATTAAGACTTACCAAGCCCCCTCCCCCCAGGTCATCTACAAGTACTCACCATCCCTAGGCTGCAACCTACAAAGTTGTGTACCTCCTGGAAACTATTTATTGCTACATGAACAGAGGCCTCAAGTGAAACAAGGCGTGTCATAACACCTCCATCCTACCACTGGAACTGAACTTGGCACTTTTTGTTTATGAACCGACTGCGCTGACCACTCTGCTATTACAAATCATATTCCCTAACAAAAATTCTACATAACAATCTCTATAGTATTTGGAAATATGCTTAGCACTTGTCACTTTCCTACAATACTATATATACTGTAATTCATGTATATACCTAATATACAAGGCTTATGAACCTTAAAACTTTATCAGGTGATCCTGCTCAGATCCTATTATGAGAAGAATAGACACAAGCTCTAGAAACCTGCTTCATCTAAAACATTTAACAAATTGGTCAGGTATCAGACCATTGATCAGTGGTCTGAGAAATGCATAGATACAATACTAAGCTTACCATATTTAATTGGAATTTGTACTTCACAGAACATCTTTGGCGACTGTGGAGATGCTGTAACTGTGAGTGTGTCTTTCAGTTCTCCTGTTAGTTCAATATTAATGTCATCACACGAGACAGTAGGTAGTCCATAGATGCTAATAAATGCTCGATCTGCATCAGGATACTCCTGCAAAATCATTGCCTTCAATCAGATATGTTCTACATTCAATACATATTCTTTAAGACATATAGATCTCGGTAAATAGATATTAGGAAAGTGAAGCTATGTATCAGGTGTCTAGCACAAATTGAGCTAGACCAGAACCCTCAGTGAAGCAGAAAGAATTGACTGTTGAACAAATGTTGCAGCAACAAAATATAGTGTCCACTAAACAGAGCCAACTTGATGGAATAACTCAACTTTTTGTGGAATAGTTAACTGTCTCCAAGTACAGTGCTGGTATACACATATTGGCTATTTTATACAGTATTTTGTTATAAATGTTTTACTGTTCTCCAAGAGGACGAATTAGGGACTGGTAACCCGGTCCAAACCTACACAAGCCTGAGAGGGTCCCAGCACATTAACAAGGCAACAAGCTACCAAAACCCCATTAGATTTCCAAATATCCAAGCCAAAATATCAGCCCAAGACATATTGGAGAGGACAGCAGACAAAGTTACAAATTAATGCACATCAAGGGGCCCCGAGGGTAGACCACATCCATAACCCTGAGACAAATGGATAACTCCGGAACCTTGTAATGCACCCAATATGGGGAAGAGTACCCAAACTCAAAAGAGGTCAGATCCATTGGCCTTGCCAATGGATCTGACTTCTGAATGGATCTGATTGGGTCGCACAGGAGGTACATAAATAAGAGGTCAGAACCTTCGAAGGGGAAACCTGAGAGGAAGGGAACCCCCTGGAAGATTCCTCTGCCAGGTGTTCAAAAGACACCTAGAGGGTCCCTTTCAGAAGTTCCAAAGGCACCTGGAGGCAAACTATGCAGAAAGTCACACTCAAATCCAACTCATACAGGGAGGTGGGATAAGAAAACCCCTCCTCTAACAAATGACCCTCTGCAGAAGATGTGAGGTACCATGAAGGTTCCCACAGGGCCAATTCTGACTTCTATGCTTTAGAAGGCAGAGCAGAAGGCCCCGGAGCTGAACAGTTGTCCACACCCACCGCCTGGGACAGGTAAGCGGAGTCCTGGAGAGAGGCTTCATGGGAAGAAGAGGCCGGCTGGCAAGAAGGCCAAGAAGCCTCGGAGGGACCGAGAGACTCGAGTACCTCCGTGCCAGAATCAAAAGAGGAAAACCCCAAGACTAAGCCACATCCCAAGCAAAACTCTGCCCCGACTCCCAAAATCTCAAAACATTTCATGACTGGAAGCAGGGGAAAAAGGAACAAAGGAAGGGCGAACTACACCCAACAGGGAGGGATGAGGGGCTACAGATTTGCAAGACTTAAAATCTTTAGACGTTCCCTAATACAGTACAGTGGAACCTCGGTCTACGAATCGTACACTGAATCAAATTTTCCCATAAGGAATAAAGTAAATAGAATTAATCCGTTCCACACACCCAAAAATATTAACTTAAAAATACCTTTTACATTGAATACTACCATATTTTTTACTGCACTTTATCTTTATTGAGGACTCTTGTTGACATATGTAAGATGGTGAGGAGGTGGGGAGGAGGAGATGTGTTAGTGTTTCGAAGTGGAGTCCCCTTCCATTATAACATCAGGCAGTGATGCTATTTCTGGGGTTCTCTCTCTCTCTAACATTTTGCAGGCATACCACTAGCACCTGGCTGTGGCTCACTGCTTGCTTGTCTTACTAAAAATCCATCTATAAACACTTGTTTTTCACTACGTTTTAACACTTGTCTGTAGTGAGACGACATATTGTCATTAAAAAGTTTAACTCGACAGCTTTATCTGGGCGAGTCTTTTTAACAAAACTTTGCAGTTCTTGCCATACTGCACACATTTTCCAAATTAATGAGAAGGGGACAAACACTTGTTGTGGTAGAACAACAAATTCGTTGTTGTTCTCACTACGAACAAATTCTTTAAAATCTCCAACAAATCTTTCTGCCTCTTCTTTATCTGAGCTGGCAGCCTCCCCATGCCACACAACAACACTATGAACACTATGAATATACTGAACAACAACAGTATAAACACTTTGAATATAGTAAACACCACCACTATGAATACTTTTTTTTTTTAATTTCTCAAACCATCCCTTGCTCATCTTAAATGCTGTGCTTTCATATCTGCATCACTTGTTTTCTTTATAAGATCATGATGCAATAGCCTAGCTTTTTCAGAAATGATATCACCCACTGTTTGTCGTTTATCCAAATTAACAATACAGCAACACTTCAACATTCATAAGTGTTTGTGTTCTTTGCTTTAGCACTGTTACACCTTTTGCCACATTAACACTCAATTTTCTTTTTCTTAGCAATTATGATGGCTTTTGTTAACAGATTTGTTGCATTACTTAGCCAGAATAACCACACACAAACTGTCTTCATGTTTACAAAAGCTCTCTTGTTTTTCTCTATAGTCATCCTCACAACTATTTTCTTAGGATGAACTTTACCACCGACTTTCTTGGGATCCATGGACCTTGGGAACTGAACCTTGTAGAGGCAAAATGATTTAATAAGAGCAGGAATGAAGATTAAATCAATTTTTTTTCTACAAGGTGATAGGGGGATCACCTTGCAAAATTACTGAATGTTCAAATCAGTGGGATGCTCTTGCAGCCCCAGCACCCATCATAGAACCAACAAAAAAACACAAGCAGTCCAGCTGGGACCACCCACTAGTAGAAAAAATAGCTGATGCCATGCTCAGAGCCGCAACATCAGACAAGGAGAAAGCCCGTCTCAGAGCAGTGTGGGCCCTGCATGCAGGAGACTTCCTCCTGTATGTACCCATGTCGGCAATGGGCACGTGTCTAGATCCAGAATCCCTTCGTGTAGCAGTGCCCTCTGCCTTGGTGCCCCAATTCACACTGAATACAAGTGTACTTGCAACAGGGTGGAAGCAGACCAATATGGACCGCATGGGTTGCATTGCAGAAGCACAAAGGGCTGGCATGCAAGACACAATGAGGTCAATGACATCATCAAGAGAAGCCTCGTCTCAGCTCAGTGTCCAGTGGAGAGAGAACCTCGCATCCTAGGGGACCAGAACCCGGATTTCCCCGCACTTTGCCCTGATGGCGAATTTCCCCGCACTTTGCCCTGATGGCATCACCATATACTCCTGGAAGGGGGAGGTAGACAGTTGGTGTGGGACTACACATGTGTATCCACCCTGGCTGACACCTATGAACACCTCGGAGCTGATCAAGCAGGTGGGGCGGCCAACCACAGGGAAATAGCAAAATCAGCCAAATATAGGCGATTAGAAAGTCTATACACCTTTGTTCCCATAGCGTCTGAGACGCATGGCCCCTGGGCCAAGAGTGCCTTGGAATTTCTTAAGGAATTGGGCTCCAAGCTCATTGACATCACCAGAGGCCCAAGAGCTGCCAGTTTTCTGTTTCAGTACCTCAGTGTGGCGATCCAGAGGGGAAATGCCTGCTGCATCCTCGGTTCCTGTCCAGAAGCGGAGGAGCTTCAAGAGATCCATAACCTTTAAGCACTCTTTGTATCAACCAATGTATATCTTATAACCTTTAAATATATAATAAAGGAAAAAAATTAAAATAAAAAGGAAGGGGGTGGTAGGAGAAAAGCACACAAACTGTATTGGAGGGGACCTAAACATTCCCTCTAATGCATTATGTGTGGTTTCCTCTGAGGCTAAGGGTTCCCTTCTTCCAGCCAGAGGTGGTATTCTTTCTTTTGTGTTATATACTAGAGTATATATAATACAGTTGAAGATGCCAAACATTGTTGCACTCAGAAATGAAACTTTTAAGGATATTTTAAATGAGGTCATATTCCCAAGGGGCTACTCAATTGGGAGACAGGACAGAAATACAGTGACACCTCGACTTACGACTGCCCCCTAATTATGAATTTTTCGAGTTACGATATAAATTTTGTCGGAAAATGTGATTCAACTTACGACCTTTGCCTCGATTAGCGACTTTGTTGATATGCGTATGGGTCGACCGATCGTGTGGTTTGCTGCTGGCACGGCCAATCCCACCTCAGTTTACCAGAGCCGCCCGCTTAGTGACAATCGTGATTATAAAGAATTACATTATTTTTGTGCTTTTTTGTTTGTTGAATATAAAAGTAATTATTATATATCACACCATGGGTCCAAGAAAGTCAGTGGTAAGGTTCAACCTATGAAAACACATGTGAGGATGACCACAGAGGTAAAACAAAAGATCATTCGTAAACATGAAAATGGTACGAGGGTTGTTGATGTAGAGTAGAGGATGTCCCTTCCTCATTAATTAAGAAAATGTGTGCAGTATGGGAAGCATTGCAAAGTTTTGCTGAAAAGTGTCACCCAAATCAAGCTGTAGCAGGCCGTTGTGTTAACCTTTTTAATGACAATGTGATGTCTCACTTCAGACAAGTGTTACAACGTAGGGAAAAACAAGTGTTACTAGACAGGTTTTTAGAGAGAAAAACAAGCAGTGAGCCACAAGCAGGTCCTAGTGGTATGCAGGCAAAACGTAGGAGAGAGAGTAACCCAGAAAAGTCATCACTGTCTGATGTTATAATGGAAGTCTGATGGTTACAATGGACTCCCCTTCTAAACACTAACACCTCTCCTCTTCCCCTCCTCCTCACCATCTTCCATACGCCAACAAGAGTCCTCATTCAAGGTAAGGTATACATACAGTACTGTATTGTAGCTAGTACAAAAATGAGTGTTATTCGGTATAAAATGTATTTTGAAGTTAATATTTTTGGGGGTGTGAAACAGATTAATTCAATTTACATTATTTCTTACGGGAAAATTCATTTCGACTTACGACCAGTCTCTGGAAACGGATTAAATTCGTAAGTCGAGGCCCCACTCTATTAGGAAACGTGGAGGCATTGCAGTGCTGGTGAAAGAACACCTGAAGGTAAACGAAATAATGATTGCCAATTCACGAGAAGTTGACATAATAACTCTGGAGATTTGTAATCAGGATGATAAACTGATAATCATAAATATTACATACAGTTCACCATCATGCAACACAGGGACAAAAGAGGAGCTGGACAATAAACGAGAGGGTCTCATAACAATAATGAAGCAAGATCGGATAAAGACAGATCACCACTGCCGGTAGTCGGTGACTTTCAACTTGAAATCCATAGACATGGAGGCCTACGAAGCTCGAACGGAGGACTTTTTATTTGGACCTATAGATTTGTAAACTTCTTCTTGGAGAGGTTCGTGTATCAATACGTTCAACAAGCTACAAAGACGTTCCTTCTATGCTGGATTTTATATTCACCAGGAAAGAGGGAGAGATATTTGACATTCAGTACCTTGCCCACTTGGGCAAAAGTGAATATGTCCTTTTGGAAATAAAATATGCAATACGTTATAATTTGGAAGAGAATGAGGAAACCAGAGCAGCTTAAAAAAACAGATTTTAAGAGAGGACACTATGGGAAACTTGGTAAGTTCTTTAATGAATTTGATGGGGAAAACTTATTATTTTTGAGATATATACAAGAGTTGTTACATTCTTGTACAGCCACTAGTACGCGTAGCGTTTCGGGCAAGTCCCTGGAATACGATCCCCTGCCGCGAAGAATCGTTTTTTCATCCAAGTACACATTTTACTGTTGCGTTAAACAGAGGCTACAGTTAAGGAATTGCGCCCAGTAAATCCTCCCCGGCCAGGATACGAACCCATGACATAGCGCTCGCGGAACGCCAGGCGAGTGTCTTACCACTACACCACGGAGACTGCTTCGGCAATTAGGCAAAGGCGAGTGCCTAATCGTTTTTTCATCCAAGTACACATTTTACTGTTGCGTTAAACAGAGGCTACAGTTAAGGAATTGCGCCCAGTAAATCCTCCCCGGCCAGGATACGAACCCATGACATAGCGCTCGCGGAACGCCAGGCGAGTGTCTTACCACTACACCACGGAGACTGCTTCGGCTGATTAGGCAAAGAAGTAAACGAGAGGCATGTCAAGTTTTGTGAAATATATGATAGAGGCACAAAAAAAATTAATACCAAAACAGGGATGAAGAATTTTGAAACAGGAACGGTTCACCAGAGACTATGAGAGGGTCTGAGACCAAAAGAGACAAAATGGAATGAATATCGGAACAGGCCGAACATAATAGACCTCAGACATAATAGCGGCACAAAGAAGCATGAAACAACTGCTCAGCGGTGATAAGAGAAGCAGAAAGAAATTTTGAGAATGGGATAGTGGACAAATGTAAAACAAAACCAGGCCTATTCTATAAATTCCTTAAAATCAAATTGCTGGTAAAGGAATTAATTTTCAATTCAGAGGTTGAAAATGGGAAACATTCATGGAAATGAAAAGGAAATGAGTGAAATTTTAAATGAACAGTTTCAAAGTGTGTTTGTGCAAAATGACATTTTCAAAGAACCAGACACAATAAGAACTCCAGAGAACAACATAGAGCACATAGTGGTGTCTAGAGACGAAGTACAAAAATGCTCAGGGAGCTAAGTAAGAGCAAAGCAGTTGGCCCAGATGGAGTTTCACCTTGCTTTCTGAGAGAATGCACATCTGAGCTCAGCATTCCACTTCAAATGATTTTTCAGGCATCCCTGTGTATAGGAGTCTTGGCAGATATTTGGAAAAAGGTTAACATCCAATCTACAAAGGTGGCAGTAGGGAAGACCCCCCCCCCCATAATTATAAATCTGTAGCATTGACAAGTGTAGTAGTCAAAATGTTGAAAAAAATAAAAATAAATGGGGGTAGAACGCCTAGAGAAAAAATGATATATTGTAATAACTGACAGACATTATGATTTTCAATCTAGAAGATCCTGTGTAACAAATTTACTTAGTTTCTATGATAGAGCCACAGATTTTACATGAAAATGGTTCGGTTGATTGCATTTATCTGGACCTTAAAAAAAGGCTTTCAACAGAGTTCCACATAAGAGGAGGTTCTGGAAACTGACGCATATCGGAGGAGTGACAGAGAGGCTTCTAACATGGATGATAAATTTTCTGAACAAAAAATGAGGGCAGTAATCAGAGGCAATGTATCAGACTGGAGAAATGTCATGAGTAGAGTACCATAGGGTTCAGTTCTTGCACCGGTAATGTTCACTGTCTACACAAACAACCTCCCAGAAGGACTATAGGATTATACAAACATATTTGCTGATGAGGCTAAGATACTAGGGAAGATAAAAAACATAACTATTGTCATACCCATCAAGAAGACCTGGACAAAATAAGTGTATGGCGCACCACTTTGCAAATGGAGTTTAATGTAAATAAATGCCATGTTATGGAATGTGGAATAGGAGAAAATACACTACACTCAACCTACAAATTATAGGAAAAAGCTTTACAAAATTATGATAGGGAAAGAGATCTAGGGTTGGTTCTAGTTATAAAACTATCACCTGAGGACCACATAAAGAACATTGTGCAAGTGGCCTATGCTATGCTTCCAATTTCAGAACTGCTTTTAAATACATGGATGGTGAGACACTAAAGAAATTGTTCAAGACCTTTGTGAGACCATATGTCAGGCTGCGAGCAGCCGCGTCCAACAGCCTGGTTGATCAGTCCAGCAACCAGGAGGCCTGGTCGACGACCGGGCCGCGGGGACACTAAGCCCCGGAAGCACCTCAAGGTAACCTCAAGGTAAGGACTACAGCTGAAATATCAGTGGTTGTATGGTGCCCATATCTTAAGAGGCATATGAACAAACTGGAAAAGGTGCAAAAACATGTAACTAAATGGCTCCCAGAACTGAAGGACAAGAGCTACGGGGAGAGGTTAGAGGCATTAAATATGCCAAACTAAAAGACAGAAGAAAAAGAGGCGATATGATCACAACGTACAAAACAATAACAGGAATCAACAAAATTAATAGGGAAAAATTTCAGAGTCCTGGAACTTCAAGAACAAGAGATCATAGGTTTAAGCTTGCTAAACAAAGCTGTCGAAGAAACACATGAAAATTCACTTTCGCAGCGGTAGACAATTGGAACAAGTGAGGTGGTGGAGGCCAAAACCGTTAGTACTCTAGTTTCTAAGCGTTAAATGACAGAGTGCTGGGAAGACGGGACACCACGAACGTAGCTCTCATCCTGTAATTATACAGTACTTAGGTAATTATATTCTCATACTGGACATAGACAAGGACAGAAACTATAGTACTGTATTATCCTGATGACACTTCGATTTTTTAAAAGAGTAGACAACATAAAGAACACAGCAAATCTTCAATCTGATACAGTATAACTCGGGTGGGCCACAGAAAATAATATGGAACTCTATTCAAGTTTCAGCTCCTGTATCATGGAAAAAATTAAAATATTAAAATGGAAACTATGTAAAAAATTCAGCCAAATCATACCATAGAATGTAAAAGCAATGCTAAGGATTTGGGTATAATCATGTCAAAAGACCTATACGTTTAAAGAACACAATGAAGTAGCCATCACAACTCCAAGAAAAATGACAGGTTGGATAACAAGAACCTTTTAAACGAGATGCTATACCAATGATGATACTTTTCAAGACGCTTGTGCCCTCTAGAGTGGAATACTGCTGCACAATGACATTCCCTTTCAAAGCTGGAGAAATTGCTGACCTGGAGATAATGCAGAGGTCCTTTACTGCTAGAATCCACTGAATAAAACACCTAAATTATTGGGACTGACTAAAATGCCTAAATCTGTATTCTCTTGAGTGCAGGTTGGAGAGATACATATCTGTATCTGCACACAAAAATAGGGTCTCATTAGTCCAGTTGGGTTCGTTCTTGATTCACAATCAAGAATTCTAAATTCAATTCCCGGGCGGGACAGAAATGGTTGGATGCATTTCCTATCACCTAATGCACCTGTTTCCCTGGTAGTAAGTAGGTACCCAGGAGTTAGTCAGCTTCTTGTGGGGTTGCATCCTAGGCGGGGTCAATAATTCAACCCTGTACAGGACCTCAATACAGGCTTAACGTGTACTTATTTATTTATTTATTTATTTATATAAAAGAAGGTACATTGTGTTTGGCATGGTGTTTACAATCTTGTAAAGCTACTAGTATGCACAGCATTTTGGGGAGGTCCTCAATCTAACAGATAATTTTAAGTAGGTAAATTCTAGCAAAATTTTTAAAATGATAACAGGTACATTGCAAGAAAAAATTAAGACGAGAGAGATTAGTAGGTATATTAAAACACATCGGTAGCTCTGATTAATTGCACTGACAGCTTCTTTGGTAATTTAGCAAAGATTAATAGGCATAATACAGCAGATTGATAGCACATATAAGAAGACAGCAATGATCACAATGGTAAAGTTGTTTGGATTAGGTACATAAAGAATGGGAGATTGGGTAGCACTAGATACAGTGAAATTTTACATCACAAGGTAGGAAACTATGAAGATGAAATTAGGTACTTTTTAGTTTTGTTTTTGAATGGGGCAAATGTTGGACAGCTTTTCAATTCATTAGGGAGTGAGTTCCATAGACTGGGTCCCTTTATTTGCATAGAGTGTTTACACAGATTAAGTTTGACTCTGGGGATATCAAAGAGATATTTATTTCTGGTGTGGTGATAATGGGTCCTATTACATCTGTCCAGGGAGAGTTTCAGAGCAGGATTTGCATTTAAGAACAGGGTTTTGTAAATGTAGATGGCACAAAAGGTGTGAAGTGAGTTTATTTAGCATGTTTAGGGATTTAAACAAGAAGGCTGAGTGTTGTCTAATTCGTTCCTGGAATTCCCAATTGTGAGTCAAGAACAAACCCGACTGTCCTACCAGGACCCTTTTATTTAAGCAAGAGTACATAGACATACACATACATACACCGACATTATACATTCATACAATACATGAAGAGTGAAGGATCCATGGTGATAGGTTCCTAATACATTAGACTTCACCAAGTGATATAATTACCTGTACACTTGTAGGTTTTATAAGAAAATCCACAGTTCCTCTTGCCTGGAGAACACCAAATCCGGAATTGACCTTAAGGTCCTTGTATTTAAGTCTAACATAATCTTTAACGGCATGATTGAAGAGACTTCTGTGCTTAACCCAGCGGCTCAGGTCTCCCAGCTGTGCCCAACAGGCTCCTGGTATGTTGAGGTTCCCTGTGAGGAAGGTACTCTGCCTAGGCCAGCTTGTGGCCGCCCTCATACACCGCAACACGCCCGCAGGACTCATCTTCCTGGCTGGTAGGGTAGGCCTATGGGAGGCTGGACTTCTTATGTAGACCTATGGGAGGCTGGACTTCTTATGTAGACCTATGGGCCCCTGTGGGAGGCTGGACTTATGTAGGCCTATGGGCCCCTGTGGGAGGCTGGACTTATGTAGGCCTATGGGCCCCTGTGGGAGGCTGGACTTATGTAGGCCTATGGGCCCCTGTGGGAGGCTGGACTTATGTAGGCCTACGGTCCCCTGTGGGAAGCTGGACTGACTGTGTGGGCCTAGGCCCACTAGAGCTGTGGGATGTTGTGTATAGAGGAGCCACGCCGACACAAGAGGCCACACAAGCGTGGCGGAGGCAGCAGTAAAGGCCACAGGTGGCCAGCTGGCTGTCAGGGGCCCGTGTCCTGCTGGGGACTGGTCACGGACCTTTCGTACACATCCTCCCCGGGGACTGGTCAAGTCGTATACTGCAATTTCGTATACCGGGCTAGAAACAACTTCGTTCACTGAGAAGTTTGTACATACAAACCATTCCGTTCGTATATGCGCTGGTTTGTGTTCGCTGTTGTTCTCGTCTGAATAAATACATGGCATTTGTTCATATAATTAGCGCTTCCATTATTAGAATTATTTATCCATTATTAGAATAACAAGGTGCAAACCATATCCCCTTACAGTTGAAATCTATTTATTTATATACAAGAAGGTACATTGGGTTGCGAGAGTACATAACATTTATTAAGAGGTACATTGTAGCAAGATTTGAGATTAAAGGATTTAAGACTAACACGTTTAGAAACAAGGCGCCCCCGAAGGAGGCTATTATTTGTTATGCACCCCATACTCAACCAGTAAGTAGTGGAGCAAAACATAGATTACATGGTCATAAAGTCTTAATGAGACCAATTCAATTAAATTTCTTTCTTTATTATGCACCCCCATACCCATCCCGTGGGTGGTGGTGTAAAGGATTACAGAGGCGCATAATCGGTTCAGGAACTGAACCCTCTAGTTCGTTTAGCTAAGCAAATAACAATTTGTGACGCTAGTTACAAAATTATTAATATTATATATACATGTACACACTTTCATGCATACATGTACATATATATATACGTATACATATATACATACACATACATATCTAATCACCTACACAAATACACACATCAATAATCTTTGTGTCACAGGTGATCAACAAGAGGCTCACAACAGTCACTATACAAGGCACTTTACATCTATGGTGAGTCACACAGTTACTAGTCTTGCTGCACACCCACCCAACTGGGCGGCAGCTTTACAGTCATGTGCATGCATTACCTACAGTAAGCAAATTTTGGATATTTCGCTAAGATTTCGAGCAGCACATCATTATGAATGAAGTACTTACACATTTCTTGGACACTATTGATGGTGTTATCTCTAAATTCCGCGATTTTTTCACATTCCATTATATAATGACGCAAAGTAAGCGAATAGTTCTGCTGACAGAGTTTACATTTAGTCAAATCTACATCAGCAGATGTTACAAACTCCCAGAGGTACTTGTAGCCGAGCCTAAGCCTAGCAGTGGTAACATCTAGAAGTCTGCTAACATTATTGGATGACCCATAGACGTGCGGTTCTTCCTGCATAATAGAATGATGATAGATGGAGTAACTGGTGTGAATTTAACTTTGCTTCAAGTCTCCGAAATTTAGTTGATGTTCCTGTGATATTGCTACCCTCAGGCTGCTCAAAGGCAGTCCAAGTTTGTAATCAATTCCCTCTTTACGAACAAAAGTCTTGGGCAACTCATCAGTTCTCAGTGGCTATTTTTACATTATCATTTACAACTAATTTAAGTTAAATAACAACCAGTAAACAGACTGCTGTTTTCTAATTCTAGTTCAGACACTTCCTGGGATAAAACGCGAACATTCCTTGAGGAACTGTGAGGTGCTTATCTGTTTTTCCTCGTAACGGTCCCAAAGCTTCCACAAATGTTCCTGTTTCTCTTCATTGCCCTTGCGGCGACTGAACTTTAGCTTTTGATCAGAAACCAGTTGATATTGCAAGGTTACCAGGGACGCCTCACGGTATAGTAAGGGGATTAAAATATATAAAGCCAAGTTGTCCCTCACTGCCCTTTGATTCAGACGCTGGTGCCATCCTTCTACGTCATTGTTGGTCCTCACCAGTCGTCTAAATGCACACCAGTTCCCCAATTCCCACACACTGTTGCACAGCCACGTATTTTTTTATGTAATGAGTTAATTGTGTCGTTAAGGGTGAACTGCTAGCCGACTTTTCTAATTCAGCAAACGCCTTACAATTATGTAGTACATACGTACCACATAAGTACGTGTGTGTTATACACGTACACACACACCTTGTCAAGCACAGGACGAAGCTTGAAAAAGTTTAATGGTATGCCAATAGGCTAGTCCCAGGACTAAGAGGCATGAGTTACGAGGACAGGCTGCGAGAAATGCACCTCATGACACTGAAAGACAGAAGAGTAAGGGGAGACATGATCACTACCTACAAAATTCTCAGAGCAATGATAGGGTACATAAAGATAAACTGTTAACACGGGTGGTAGGCGAACAAGGGGACACAGGTGGAAACTTAGTACCCAAATGAGCCACTGGGATGTTAGAAAGAACTTTTTCAGTGTCAGAGTAGTTAATAGATGGAATGCATTAGGCAGTGATGTGGTGGAGGCTGACTCCATACACAGTTTCAAATGCAGATATGATAGAGCCCAGTAGGCTCAGGAATCTGTACATCAGATGATTGCCAGTTGAGAGGTGGGACCAAAGAGCCAGAGCTCAACCCCCGCAACCACAACTAGGTGAGTATACACACAAACACACACACGCGTACACACACAGACACAAACATACACACACTAATGCCTCTATTCACCTTGCAGTAAATAGGAACCTGAAAGTCAGGAAGCTGCTAAAGACTGCATCTTGGGGATGTGTGTGTGTGTTAGATAAAAATATATGTTGTTTAGATATGATGGAGGAAAAGAGGCCGAGAGTCGGTACATTAGACAGCCGACGCTTAGAAAGGCGGGGTCCAAGAGCTAACAGCTAAATCTTGGAAATAATAAATTAAAATATTTAATACACACACATACATGTTTCACATGAATTTGGCTGAGGGCACACTGAGGGCTGATGGCCCCGTCGACGGGGCAGGAAGTCGGCGGTTGATCAAAGGCCTCCCCCATCCTCCACATACCTGAGGATTATTCCGGCTTAATTTTAAACGGAAGTAATGTCTTGGTATTTACGGCTTCAGCGGGTGGGTGGGTCCGTGGGTTTATTACACTATGAGTGAAAATGACGCCTGTCCACAAATGTGGTGATCTCACAGATGTTAACAACTACAGACCTATATCAATCCTGCCTAACTTGTCAAAATTTTTTGAAAAACTAATCTATAAGCAGCTTTACTCATATCTAGCCAAACTCAATATACTTAGCCCTTGCCAATATGGCTTCAGGCCCCAAAAAAGCACTACCGATGCACTTATTAGTATGCTTAACTCGATTCATACAGCTCTTGATAAAAATGAGTTCCCTGTTGGGTTATTTGTGGACCTGCGTAAAGCTTTCGATACTGTCAACCACCAAAACCTTCTTCTTAAATTACATCATTATGGTGTCAGAGGACACTCCCTACAATACCTCAAATCCTACCTTACTGACAGGCTCCAATGTGTTTCTGTGAATAATACAATTTCTCCCACCCTACCCATCAACATTGGTGTTCCCCAGGGCAGCATACTTGGCCCTCTCCTCTTTCTCATCTACATTAATGACCTTCCAAATGCCTCCCAACACCTCAAACCAATTCTATTTGCTGACGACACAACCTTCATTTACTCCAGTCCTGATCCCCTTGCTCTAAATGCCACAGTAAATACTGAGCTAAATAAAGTCCATCTGTGGCTAACTGCCAACAAACTCACCCTTAACATTGACAAAACTTTCTATATTCTGTTTGGCAATAAATCCTCTAATCAAATAAATCTCAAAATAAACAATACCCAAATTTGTAACAAATTAGATGGCAAATTCCTTGGCATTCTCATTGACCACAAGCTGAATTTCCAGGGACACATTCTAAACATATCAAAAAAAGTTTAAAAAACTGTGGGCATTCTTTCTAAGATCAGATATTATGTACCACGCCCTGCCCTGGTGACTCTCTATTACTCCCTTATCTATCCATATCTCAACTATGGTATTTGTGCTTGGGGCTCTACTACCCAAAATCACTTACGTCCTCTAATTACTCAACACAAAGCTGCTATTAGGACAATATCCAATTCTGGCCCCAGACATCACTCGGTACCCCTACTCAAATCTCTGAATATGTTAGACATTAAGTCACTGCACATTCTCTCATGTGTATTATACATATATAAAACGCTAAACTATAATGCCAATCCTGATCTCAAAAGCTTCATAGAAGGTTGTAACAGAACCCATGAGCACCACACCAGAAATAAATACAGTTTTGATATTCCTAGAGTACGACTTAATCAAACCAGAAATGCTCTACAAATCAAGGGGCTCAGAATGTGGAATGACCTTCCCAACCATGTTAAAGACTGTACCTCTCTCAACCAGTTTAAGTTAAAAACGAAGCTATACCTAATAAATTCCCTGTAACCTACCTTACCCCTCTGTTGTCAACCCATGTATGTTTTTTTTTTTTTTTTTCAAATCAACGCTGTTTGAATGTAATTTTCTGTAATAATTTGTAATTGTATTTGTGCTGCTTTTTCAACAATGTTCCCCCCTCTTTTACCTCTACTTTTATTTGTTCTCAACACATTTTATTCTTTTTACCCATTAGTTTTAAGCTTTAGTCATTAATGTTTTTCCTGCCCGAAACGCTTTGCGTAATAGTGGCTTTAGGCATTGTATGTACTAGCTCTATCTATAAAGCCAACAAACTTTGTAAAATATCTTTATGTATGTACCTTACCTAAATAAAAATTATTATTATTATTATTATTATAAAACAATCGCCTGTTCTCTATTTTATATTGCCGCTTGTAGAGCTAGAAGCTGTTGCCTCTTGTGTGCGTTGCACAAGGGGATTAATATCTGGATTAATATCTTTCAGTATTTCCAGTATTTTTTAAGGTATCGCTTAAATACCGAAGATACTGCTATTGGACACCGCTTAATTGACAATGTCTCAACAACGCAGGCTGAAGATGTGCGTGGCTCCTGCTACTGCAATGATGCTCATTTGCTTTTCAGTGATGCGCCTTAGTTGCCCCTCTCTAACTTACCGTTCTAAATACCCCTTCTCCATCTCTCGCAAACATTCCCCCCTCATACATCTCCCCCCTTTCCTCCTGTCCCCCTGTCCATCTTTGTCCCTCACTTTGTCCCCTTGCCCACATTTTCTGTCCTCTGTCTCCGATCCCTTCCCTCCTGTCCCCTGTCCCCATCTCTGTCCCCTTGTCCCCCCTTTCCATCTCTCTGTCCCCCTATCCCTCTCTATCCCATTGTCCCTCTCCCTGCCTCTCTCTGTCCCCCTGTTCCTCTCTGTCCTCCTGTTCCTCTCTCTGTCCCCCTGTCACTCTCTGTCCCCCTGTTCCTCTATGTCCCCATGTCAATCTCTGTCCCCCTGTCCTTCTCTCTGTCCCCTGTACCTCTGTCCCCCTGCCCACTCTTTCTGTCCGCTGTCCTTCATCTGTCCCCCTCCCTTTACTCCAGTCCCCCTATCCATCTCTGTCCCCTTGTCCCTGTCTCTGTTCCCCTGTCCCTATCTCTGCCCCCTGTCCCTCTCTCTGTCCCCCTGTCCGCCCTTTCTGTCCCCCTGTTCCTGTCCTTTTCTGTCCCTGTCCCTCCCTCTGTCCCCCTGCCCACTCTTTCTATCCCCTGTCTCTCCTCTGTCCCCTCTCCTCCCCTCTGTCCCCCGGTCCCCCTCTCTGACCCTGTCCCTCTGTTCCTGTCTCTCTGTCTCTGTCCCTGTCCCCCTCTCTGTCCCTGTCTCCTTCTCTGTCCCTGTCTCCCTCTCTGTCCCACTGGACCCCCTCTGTTCCCCCGTCCCTCCTCTGGCCCTCTGCTCCTGTCCCTCTTTCTCTGCCTCTCCTCGTTTCTGCCATTCTCTGTGTCAGCCTATCTCTCTGTCTCTTTCCTCGCTCTATCTCTGTCATTCTCTCACTGACTTTGCATATCCTTATCTATCCGTCTCTGTGTCTAACATTCTCTCCCTGACTCTGTCTATATCTATTTCTCTGTCTCGGTCTTCATCTCTTTCTCTCTCTTTCTCTCCTCTCTCTCTCTCTCTCTCTCTCTCTCTCTCTCTCTCTCTCTCTCTCTCTCTCTCTCTCTCTCTCTCTCTCTCTCTCTCTCTCTCTCTCTCTCTCTCTCTCTCTTTCTCTCCTCTCTCTCTCTCTCTCTCTCTCTCTCTTTCTCCTTACATACATACATACATACATACATACATACATACATACATACATACATACATACATACATACATACATTTATTTAACACATGTGGTACACGCACAAGGGGACACAGGTGGAAGCTGAGTACCCAAATGAGCCACAGAGAGATTATAGAAAGAACTTTTCAGTGTCAGAGTAGTTAATAAATTGAATGCATTAGGCAGTAATGTGGTGGAGGCTGACTCCATACACAGGTTCAAATGTAGATATGACAAGAGCCCAGTAGGCTCAGGAATCTGTACATCAGTTGATTGACGGTTGAGAGGCGGGACCAAAGAGCCAAAGTTCAACCCCCGCAACCACAACTAGGTTAGTACATACATACATACATAAGATATAAAACAATGGAGGATTCCCAGGTAGAACAATCAACCACAATGCCCATTACCCCTTTACCCTGTTGTCCTTAACTACACAACTATACAAGAGTCATTAACACGTATAATGGCTGATCCCCCATCACGATAGCATGAAGACCAATTGCCTGACCCGCAGTCCGTCTTGCTCCTCAAATAATTTTCGGGTTAACATGAAAACGTCTCTCGAGTTTATCTCTCTAATGTTGTTTTCCCATCTTTCATTTTATCAGCTTAGTTCCTTTATTATGCCCCAATTACTCATCCATTGAGCGGTAGCTAAACTGAACCCAAATTTAAAAAAAGTTCCTTTTGCTAAGCAAGCTACAGTCTTGATAAAGTCAGATATATTGTTTGTTAACACAATTCTCAACAATGAACAGTCAGTTTTATCAAGCTAACATATCCTAACACAACGAGTGAGAGTATTAACTGGTCTAATTATTTTATTAGACCAGTATATATTATTAGATTATACTGGTATAATTATATATATATATATATATATATATATATATATATATTATTAAATATGACCGAAAAAGTAAGATTAATAATTCTAACACGAATTTTCTCAATCTTTCGTACATTACGCTTCACTGTTGGAGGTAAATCAAAAATCACTTCTCCAAAATTCATTTTTATTTCTAGTCTGACGCGACACGGGCGCGTTTCGTAAAACTTATTACATTTTCAAAGACTTCACAAATACACAACTGATTAGAACTTACGTATCTCTGCTATTATATCTACATTTGAGTGAGGTGGGAGGGATGATGTGGCATATAGTGATGTGGCATTAACACAAGACAGAACATGAGGGGATATTAATAGGGTATTAAAAGTATCAACACAAGACAGAACAGAAACAATGGGTATTGAATAGAAGTGTTTGTAGAAAGCCTATTGGTCCATATTTCTTGATGCTTCTATATTGGAGCGGAGTCTTGAGGTGGGTAGAATATAGTTGTGCAATAATTGGCTGTTGATTGCTGGTTTTGACTTCTTGATGTGTAGTGCCTCGCAAACGTCAAGCCGCCTGCTATCGCTGTATCTATCGATGATTTCTGTGTTGTTTACTAGGATTTCTCTGGCGATGGTTTGGTTATGGGAAGAGATTATATGTTCCTTAATGGAGCCCTGTTGCTTATGCATCGTTAAACGCCTAGAAAGAGATGTTGTTGTCTTGCCTATATACTGGGTTTTTTGGAGCTTACAGTCCCCAAGTGGGCATTTGAAGGCATAGACGACGTTAGTCTCTTTTAAAGCGTTCTGTTTTGTGTCTGGAGAGTTTCTCATGAGTAGGCTGGCCGTTTTTCTGGTTTTATAGTAAATCGTCAGTTGTATCCTCTGATTTTTGTCTGTCAAAAGACAAAAAGACTCCTCTATTTGCATTCCTCTCTCGTCCTGTCTAAGCTCGATTATGGTTGCCCTGCATACTCTTCTGCTTCTACTCTTCGCCGTCTTGATCCTTTGCACCATACTGGGTTGCGCCTCAGCTCTGGTGCTTTTCGTTCAACTCCTACCCTCAGCTTGTACGCTGACATTGGCTTTCTGTCTCTCCAGGATCGCCGTGATCACTACAGTCTTCGCTATCTTGCGCGATCCTTACAGCATCCTCACTCTCGCCTCTATCGTGCTTTGACTTATACCCCTCCAGTAGTTCCTGTTCCTCTTCACCACCTTCCTCTTTCTGTCCGTTTGTCTCGCTTACAAGATTCTCTTTCGGTTCGTCTTACTAATGTTTCTCCTCGTATTGTTCCCTCCTTGCCCCGTGCAGGGTTGCCAGATTCAAATTCCTAAAAGTAGCGAGCTGACGGTCAAAGAGTAGCGAATTTGCAAGTAGAGTAGCCCAATTTTTTGTTTAGTCAAATCGAATCAAATCAAATGTTTATTCAGGTAAAAGTACATACATACAAGAAGAGTTACAAACATAATGTTAGAGTTCTAGATAGCGACAGTACATACAGACAGACGACATACAAATATTTTATATATATTTTGTCCGTGTTTGTTGTCCGATATATTTTGTCCGTGTTTTAATGTTTCACTGTGTTTCTTTAAACCACTTCTATGAGCTCTTATCTCAGTTCTACAAACTTTACAATATGTCTTATTTCCATCTTCTTTCACTTCAGCCAACCACTTTCCAAACACGGGATCCTTAAGCCTAGGACATCTGAAACGCTTCCTGGTATTTAGACCACTTCCCCATTTTACACTTCTTTATCTTAATACTTAAGCAAATTCTAAAAGTAACAGAGGTAACTTCTTTTCTATATGCGGTAACTTGTGTCGAACTATCCTTCTGGAGGTCAGAGCCACACTAACAATGAAAGCACAGTTGAAGCTGCCACGTTCACTGTATGCTAATCCGCTCTAACGACAGTCATTTGATTCTTGGAAACACCTAAAGAGAAACCAAATACTTACAGTAGTCAACAGTGGGAGGTCACTTAACATAGACAGTACCCGGGATGAAGTATTAATGGCAATTAAGGTTGGGAAATCTATAGCCCCTGGGGAGGATTATCTTGCCTCGCGGTTACTTTTTCTATGGGAAGTTCCTAGGATCAACGTCCCCAGGGGGTCGGTCGCTGACACTGGCCTCCTGCTGTAAGAGGTCTATTCAATCAAGCTGTTGGACGCGGCTGTGATTTGTACACATGACATTATAAAAATCATCATTGAGTTTCTTAACATTAATAGCCCAAAACAACCCAACTTTGTTGACCAGACCACACACTAGAAATTGAAGGGACGACGACGTTTCGGTCCGTCCTGGACCATTCTCAAGTCGATTGTGAATCAAGTCGACAATCGACTTGAGAATGGTCCAGGACGGACCGAAACGTCGTCGTCCCTTCAATTTCTAGTGTGTGGTCTGGTCAACATACTTCAGCCACGTTATTGTGACTCATCGCCTGCACAGCCCAACTTGTTTTTAAAGTAGCCCAAAAAGTCGCAAGTAGCGAAATTAAACATTTGGGAGCGCGGGACTCTGAAAAGTAGCCCAATTCGCTACTTGTAGCCCAATCTGGCATCCCTGCCCCCGTGGAGGGTCCCCCTTCCAAAATTTTGTACTTCTCTGACCCCGCATCACTAAAGCTTTTACCCCTCCCACAGTTCTGAAACGCCTCTTCCTTGAGCATTTTTCTTCTCACTCCCACTCCGTTCTCATCTTCACCGATGGGTCAAAGTCTGCTGACGGTGTGGGCTACTCTTGTTGTTTTTCCTGACCACACTTATATGTGTCGCCTTCCTCCGGAGGCTAGCATCTTCACAGCGGAGCTTTATGCTATTCTCTATGCTCTTCGTCTCCTGCTTTCCCGGGGGCAATCCTCCTTCGTGGTAGTAGTTGACTCTCGTAGTGCCCTCATGGCTTTAGGGTCCTTTAATCCAGTCCACCCTGTGGTCATCGAGATTCAACATTGGCTGTTTCTTATCTCCAGTAAATTTAAGTCGGTTGCGTTTTGCTGGGTTCCCAGCCATGTTGGTGTCTCTTTAAATGAGCGTGCGAATGCTGCTGCTAAGGACGCTATCTGCACTTATGCCCATCTCCCATAAAGGTGTTCCTTATTCCGACTTTTACCCAGTTATTCATGCCTCCATCCTTGCTCGATGGCAGAGTTGTTGGTCTTCTGTTACTGGTAACAACACTGCGTACTCTTAAGAGTCGTGTGTCCCAGTGGCCTTCCTCCTGCCACCGTAACCGGCGGTGGGAAATGGCTCTGGCTAGGTTACGTATTGGCCATACCCGTTTAACTTATGGTCACTTAATGGAGCGCCGCCCTGCTCCATATTGTCCAAATTGCATTGTCCCTCTTACGGTCGTACATATCCTTGTTATATGGGGAAACATACATATGGGGAAATGGTGGGGAGGATGGGGGAGTGGGAAATGGTTGAGATGACGAGGGGAAGGGGGAGGGGGGTAATGGTGGGGAGGACTGGGAGACGGGAAGGGTTGCTGTGGCTCAGCATCGCCATGCGTTGCTGAGCCACAGCAACGCATGGCCGGGTATTGCTAGTATAATTATAAATTCATTGTGGGTGTTAGGTTATAACTCTTGTCCCATTAATTCAGATAATTGTCTTGTATTATTTTCCAAGCACATGTCATTAACACAAGATGTTGATAATTTTGTTTTACGTAATACTTTGAGTTGTATTGTTCATATGTGATACACAGACATGCCTATGTTCTTCATGCTCTTGTTCCAATTAATGCATTGTTACCATGATTTTTTTTTCACTTAGTAAGGATTATGTTCTTATTTTTGTGCACATGCCGAGCGGTGTTAGTATTAACACACACCTGATCCATCTTTTAATGTTTAATCTGAAATTTTACATGTAAGCTATTATTGTATGCCATCAAGGTCCTTCAGAATCATTGTATTTAAGTAGCCGGAGTTTAGTCGGCAAGGGACGACGACTTGGTAGCGAGTCCTGAGTGGTGTCAGCTTTCAAATTGTAAGACTGATGGAGTATAGCCAATCATGAGGCAGCTAGGCCTATATAATGTCATTTCCCAGAGAGCCGCCAAGCCCACTCTAAGTGGAAGCTGCCAGTATCTCACAGACCTACACAGAGTAGGACCTCGGTGCTTCAGAACTATCTTACTTACCTTACTCAATAAAACCCTGTGAAGCGATCTACAGTGTCTCTCTCTTCAGTCCCAAGCAAGATCCAGTCAACAACCAACTGTCCCAATATTGGGACGAACACACACACACACACACACACACACACACACACACACACACACACACACACACACACACACACACACACACACATATATATATATATATATATATATATATATATATATATATATATATATATATATACAAAGCTATTACAAAAAACTCCGCCCCCCCCAAAAAAAAACCATAAAATACTCTTTGGCACAATAATGTGAAAACCATGTCCAAAAATATTAAAATAATCGCTAATGAATCTTTAAAGCTAAAGGCTGACGGCAGTGTGTTAGGGCAGACACCAGTTGTCTCCTTCTAAGCACCCCAGAGGCAGAGGTGGCGGCCCTGGCCCATATTAGACACCCCCAGAGGCAGAGATGGCGACTCTGGCCCATATTGGACACCCCCAGAGGCAGAGGTGGCGGCCCTGGCCCATATTAGACACCCCCAGAGGCAGAGATGGCGACTCTGGCCCATATTGGACACCCCCAGAGGCAGAGGTGGCGGCCCTGGCCCATATTAGACACCCCCAGAGGCAGAGATGGCGACTCTGGCCCATATTGGACACCCCCAGAGGCAGAGATGGCGACTCTGGCCCATATTGGACACCCCCAGAGGCAGATATGGCGACTCTGGCCCATATTGGACACCCCCACAGGCAGAGATGGCGACTCTGGCCCATATTGGACACCCCCAGAGGCAGAGGTGGCGGCCCTGGCCCATATTAGACACCCCCAGAGGCAGAGATGGCGACTCTGGCCCATATTGGACACCCCCAGAGGCAGAGATGGCGACTCTGGCCCATATTGGACACCCCCAGAGGCAGAGATGGCGACTCTGGCCCATATTGGACACCCCCAGAGGCAGAGGTGGCGGCCCTGGCCCATGTTGGACACCCCAGAGGTAGAGACACGGTCACCGTGGACACCCCAGAGAGAGAGAGGAGAGTGACAACACTGGCCGAGGCTCGCAGCCTCCTATGCAAAGTCTCTATTTTGATCAGTATTTTACGGCCATTAACCACATGCCACTGTATTCCTGGAAAACCAATTATCCGGAGGTGGTTAGATTTTGATTTTTTCTTGCGGCAGAAAGTGAGAGGCCGGGGCCCGGGGGCCGGGGCCCGCACCCCAGCACGGGGCCCGGGGCCCACTCCTCCTGCCCGCACCTCAGTACGGAGCCCGGGGCCCACTCCTCCTGCCCGCACCCCAGTACGGAGCCCGGGGCCCACTCCTCCTGCCCGCACCCCAGTACGGAGCCCGGGGCCCACTCCTCCTGCCCGCACCCCAGTACGGGAGCCCGGGGCCCACTCCTCCTGCCCGCACCCCAGTACGGAGCCCGGGGCCCACTCCTCCTGCCCGCACCCCAGTACGGAGCCCGGGGCCCACTCCTCCTGCCCGCACCCCAGTACGGAGCCCGGGGCCCGGG
>NC_091235.1:4347657-4397657 GCF_040958095.1 Procambarus clarkii
CTGGGCCTGCACCCTGTGAGTCTGCTGGGTCAGCCTGGGTCTGCACCCTGTGAGTCTGCTGGGTCAGCCTGGGCCTGCACCCTGTGAGTCTGCTGGGTCAGCCTGGGCCTGCACCCTGTGAGTCTGCTGGGTCAGCCTGGGCCTGCACCCTGTGAGTCTGCTGGGTCAGCCTGGGCCTGCACCCTGTGAGTCTGCTGGGTCAGCCTGGGCCTGCACCCTGTGAGTCTGCTGGGTCAGCCTGGGCCTGCACCCTGTGAGCCTGCTGGGTCAGCCTGGGCCTGCACCCTGTGAGCCTGCTGGGTCAGCCTGGGCCTGCACCCTGTGAGCCTGCTGGGTCAGCCTGGGCCTGCACCCTGTGAGTCTGCTGGGTCAGCCCAGGCCTGCACCCTGTGAGCCTGCTGAGTCAGCCCGGGCCTGCACCCTGTGAGTCAGCCTGGGCCTGCACCCTGTGAGTCTGCTGAGTCAGCCCGGGCCTGCACCCTGTGAGCCTGCTGGGTCAGCCTGGGCCTGCACCCTGTGAGCCTGCTGGGTCAGCCTGGGCCTGCACCCTGTGAGCCTGCTGGGTCAGCCTGGGCTTGCACCCTGTGAGCCTGCTGGGTCAGCCCAGGCCTGCACCCTGTGAGCCTGCTGAGTCAGCCCGGGCCTGCACCCTGTGAGTCAGCCTGGGCCTGCACCCTGTGAGCCTGCTGAGTCAGCCCGGGCCTGCACCCTGTGAGTCAGCCTGGGCCTGCACCCTGTGAGCCTACTGAGTCAGCCCGGGCCTGCACCTTGTGAGTCAGCCTGGGCCTGCACCCTGTGAGTCAGCCTGGGCCTGCACCCTGTGAGTCAGCCTGGGCCTGCACCCTGTGAGCCTACTGAGTCAGCCTGGGCCTGCACCCTGTGAGCCTACTGAGTCAGCCTGGGCCTGCACCCTGTGAGCCTGCTGGGTCAGCCTGGGCCTGCACCCTGTGAGTCTGCTGGGTCAGCCCGGGCCTGCACCCTGTGAGTCAGCCTGGGCCTGCACCCTGTGAGTCTGCTGAGTCAGCCTGGGCCTGCACCCTGTGAGCCTGCTGGGACAGCCTGGGCCTGCACCCTGTGAGCCTGCTGAGTCAGCCCGGGCCTGCACCCTGTGAGTCTGCTGAGTCAGCCCGGGCCTGCACCCTGTGAGCCTGATGGGTCAGCCTGGGCCTGCACCCTGTGAGCCTGCTGAGTCAGCCAGGGCCTCCACCCTGTGAGCCTGCTGAGTCAGCCTGGGCCTGTACCCTGTGAGCCTGCTGAGTAAGCCCGGGCCTGCACCCTGTGAGTCAGCCCGGGCCTGCACCCTGTGAGCCTACTGAGTCAGCCTGGGCCTGCACCCTGTGAGCCTGCTGAGTCAGCCCGGGCCTGTACCCTGTGAGCCTGCTGAGTCAGCCTGGGCCTGCACCCTGTGAGCCTGCTGAGTCAGTCTTGGCCTGCACCCTGTGAGCCTGCTGGGTCAGCCTGGGCCTGCACCCTGTGAGCCTGCTGAGTCAGCCCGGGCTTGTACCCTGTGAGCCTGCTGAGTCAGCCTGGGCCTGCACCCTGTGAGCCTGCTGGGTCAGCCTGGGCCTGCACCCTGTGAGTTCGCTGAGTCAGCCTGGGCCTGCACCCTGTGAGCCTGCTGAGTCAGCCTGGGCCTGCACCCTGTGAGCCTGCTGAGTCAGCCTGGGCCTGCACCCTGTGAACCTACTGAGTCAGCCTGGGCCTGCACCCTGTGAGCCTGCTGAGTCAGCCTGGTCCTGCACCCTGTGAGTTCGCTGAGTCAGCCTGGGCCTGCACCCTGTGAGTTCGCTGAGTCAGCCTGGGCCTGCACCCTGTGAGTCTGCCGAGTCAGCCTGGGCCTGCACCCTGTGAGCCTGCTGAGTCAGCCTGGGCCTGCACCCTGTGAGCCTGCTGAGTCAGCCTGGGCCTGCACCCTGTGAGCCTGCTGAGTCAGCCTGGGCCTGCACCCTGTGAGTCAGCCTGGGTCTGCACCCTGTGAGTCAGCCTGGGCCTGCACCCTGTGAGCCTGCTGAGTCAGCCTGGGCCTGCACCCTGTGAGCCTGCTGAGTCAGCCTGGGCCTGCACCCTGTGAGCCTGCTGAGTCAGCCTGGGCCTGCACCCTGTGAGCCTGCTGAGTCAGCCTAGGCCTGCACCCTGTGAGTCTGCTGAATTAAGTTCTCAAGCACAATAGTGTTTGAACTCATCTACCTTTGTAAATGAACATTAAAATTCTGGCAACATGTACAATGTATTCATTCACTTCCTCTCTGGCGCTGTAACTGAATCTTATTCTCTACATTCTCGAAAACTTTAGTAATCTGTACCCTTATAATGGAATATCTGTCTGTCCGATGGTGGAGGCGAGGCTCCTGGAGGCTGGCTTCATGCCATTTTATACAGTGATTTATTTGGAATGTGTGCCCAACTTATCCTCAAATGTTAACGGTTATCATCATTAAAGAGAATGCCACTTGACATGGTGTCAAACCTACCCCCACGACGATCTCGGTATTAATATTCTGGCAAAACAGTTTCCTCTTATAGTGTCAAAACATTACATGCTGATCATGCTAAATTTAAAATATAGAGATATTGAATTCAGATATACCCGACTTGCTTACCAGCTGGCACCCTCCCTCTCTCGCTCATCACAGAGCCTCCACACGTGTCTTGTGGATGTCCGTACACCCAGCCCCTCAATATGTGTGGAGTCCCTACACGTGGCCACGCCCTCGTCTACCTGCATTATCTTCCAGCAATGACCTGACCTACACCCCTCCCCCGCTGGACCAGATACTCCACCCATCCATGCTTGGCCCCCTACCCTACCCCTGCATGCTCCCTGACCCCCACCCACTCCCTGACCCCCCGCCACCCACTCCCTGAACCCCCGCCACCCACTCCCTGACCCCCCGCCACCCACTCCCTGACCCCCCGCCACCCACTCCCTGACTGAGGTCTCTAGGAACAAGGTCTCCAACAGGAGCCACAATGTATGGAACACAAACCCCAACAGAGTTACAAAACAGGAAATAAAAGAAAGGCTCAGTAAAAATTATCCTGATTTGATTGCAATAGTGGAAACAAAACTAAATTACATGATCACTGATGCAATATTCCCCAGGGGTGGGGAGGGCTCCAAGTGCTAGGGTAAGAAAGATCACGAAGGCAAGGAGGAGGAAGAGGAGTTGCACTCCTAGTAAAACAGGAGTGGAAGTTCACTCTGTTAGAACTAGAAAATCAGAGTGAAAATACACACACAGACTCCATCATTGCCCCCACCAAACAACAGAAGACCCCAGGCAGGAATATGATGACATCAACAAAGCTTGCAGAGAGCAGCAACAGTTGCACCCACACACAATGAGAGCCAAACTTCTAGTGATGGGGGACCTGAATCATGGAGAGATTGACTGGGATACTCATGGTGGGGAAGAAACGTGGAGAATGAAATTAGTGGAAGTTGTAGAAAGAAACTTTTAAACCCAACATGTAAAGAAAGACACAGGAGACAGGGGAGGAGATACACCAAGTCAAATGGACCTGATCTTCACCCAGAGTGAGCAAGACATTGAGAACTTAGACCATTGTGTCTACTAGCAGCAGGTGACCATTGTGTCCACTAGGAGCAGGTGACCATTGTGTCCACTAGGAGCAGGTGACCATTGTGTCCACTAGCAGCAGGTGACCATTGTGTCTACTAGCAGCAGGTGACCATTGTGTCCACTAGGAACAGGTGACCATTGTGTCCACCAGCAGCAGGTGACCATTGTGTCCACCAGCAGCAGGTGACCATTGTGTCCACCAGGAGCAGTTGACCATTGTGTCCACCAGCAGCAGGTGACCATTGTGTCCACCAGCAGCAGGTGACCATTGTGTCCACCAGCAGCAGGTGACCATTGTGTCCACTAGCAGCAGGTGACCATTGTGTCCACCAGCAGCAGGTGACCATTGTGTCCACTAGCAGCAGGTGACCATTGTGTCCACTAGCAGCAGGTGACCATTGTGTCCACTAGCAGCAGGTGACCATTGTGTCCACCAGCAGCAGGTGACCATTGTGTCCACCAGCAGCAGGTGACCATTGTGTCCACCAGCAGCAGGTGACCATTGTGTCCACTAGCAGCAGGTGACCATTGTGTCCACCAGCAGCAGGTGACTATTGTGTCCACTAGCAGCAGGTGACCATTGTGTCCACTAGCAGCAGGTGACCATTGTGTCCACTAGGAACAGGTGACCATTGTATCCACCAGCAGCAGGTGACCATTGTGTCCACTAGCAGCAGGTGACCATTGTGTCCACTAGGAACAGGTGACCATTGTGTCCACCAGCAGCAGGTGACCATTGTGTCCACCAGCAGCAGGTGACCATTGTGTCCACCAGCAGCAGGTGACCATTGTGTCCACCAGCAGCAGTTGACCATTGTGTCCACCAGCAGCAGGTGACCATTGTGTCCACTAGGAACAGGTGACCATTGTGTCCACCAGCAGCAGGTGACCATTGTGTCCACCAGCAGCAGGTGACCATTGTGTCCACCAGCAGCAGGTGACCATTGTATCCACCAGGAGCAGGTGACCATTGTGTCCACTAGCAGCAGGTGACCATTGTGTCCACTAGCAGCAGGTGACCATTGTGTCCACTAGCAGTAGGTGACCATTGTGTCCACCAGCAGCAGGTGACCATTGTGTCCACCAGCAGCAGGTGGCCATTGTGTCCACTAGCAGCAGGTGACCATTGTGTCCACTAGCAGCAGGTGACCATTGTGTCCACTAGCAGCAGGTGACCATTGTGTCCACTAGCAGCAGGTGACCATTGTGTCCACTAGGAGCAGGTGACCATTGTGTCCACTAGGAACAGGTGACCATTGTGTCCTGGTGTTCCACTACATGATGGACCTCACAACAGTGCCCACAAGACCAGGAGTCGCGGAAGGGAGACCAGACTATACAAGAGGAGACTACGTAAAAGTAAGAGAGTATCTAGTGAGTGTACACTGGCAGGAGGACCTTAGAGGGAAGACGGTCCAGGAAATGATGGACCAAGTAAGACTGAGGTCCAAAGAGGCAGAGAGAGATTCATAGCACCATTAAGGGAAAAGGTAGAGAGATTATAATAACCCGAGGGTCAATAGACAGTGCCAGGCAGCAAAAGCAAAAAGCAGGAGGGAGTGGAGGAAATACAGAAGGCAAAGGACAGAGAGAAACAGATTCAACAGGACCAGGAATGACTACATCAACCTGAGTAGATTGGCAGAAAGGAACTATGAAAATTATATTGCCTGCAGAGCAAAGAAACAACCCAAACTCCTACATAGCCGTATAATCTTGAGGTTATCTTGAGATGATTGCGGGGCTTAGCGTCCCCGCGGCCCGGTCCTCGACCAGGCCTCCTTTTTGTTACACATCCCCAGGAAGCAGTCCGTAGCAGCTGTCTAACTCCCAGGTACCTATTTACTGCTAGGTATCAGGGGCATCAGGGTGAAAGAAACGTTTTTGCCCATTTGTCTCCGCCTCCACCGAGCATCGAACCCGGAACCTCAGGACAACGAATCTGAAGCGCTGTCCACTCAGCTGTCAGGCGCCCATGACATATGAAGGAAAACTATCACTAATGCAGTTACTACACGGCAACCCTTGCTGAAAACAAATTCCAAATAACACTGTCAGTATTTAACCAAAATGTCACATCACTTGGTAAATATTTTGATGACATCAATGAGCTATTTGAAGCACTAGACTCTAAACTATCATTATCTTAACTGAAACATGATTAAGTGAAGACCATACACAACTATACAACTCAGCCGGTATTATCTAACACAGTGCACAGTTACACACCCATTAAGATTTCAACTTACATTCAACAGAGCAGAAGAAGTTGTTAAACATATATGGCAAAATCGTACTGAAGCGACCATACGAGTCATAAATACTCATACTCCGCCCAAGTAAAACAGAAACAAGCAACACTTAGTGGGCCAGCCAGAGGCTTAGGGCCCGCGCAGGAATATCCATGCAAAACAAAAAAATCAGCCGATTATAAAGCCATTCACAACTGCAGGCCTGACAAAAAAGGAGGTGGAACAGTTATCTGTTGTCAAGATAACTTCACTTGCACAAGTGTTATTACCAATAGAGATGAACATTGTAAATATACCTTTGCTCAATTCTCAGTCAAATCCCTTAAATTGTCAATAACTATTGGAGTTAGTTATAGATTTCCCAATACTTACACAACGGCACTCATAATTTAAGGAACCCGATCATAAGCAACAAACTCAACAAAAATCCCATCATCCTGGCAGGAGACTTCAACAGTGACCTGTCAACACAATAGTCCGTAGTTCGAATACTTCCTAATGAGCATGAACGCCTGTGTGCTCATCCCCACCATCACCAAGCTCACACAAATGACTCAAACATCTGCTGCACCCCTGGACCACATGTGGACTAACATAACCCCCCTTTGTCTCTGGTATAATCACTGACAGAACAACTGATCACTACCCTACCTTCCTCTCAGCACACATGGACATAACACCCTCAGTTAGCAATAAACTTACCTTTAGACTGCACAACAAACCAGCTATAAAGAACTTCACAATATAAACTGGGACTCTGAACTCAACAATACACAGGATATAAACTCATTAGCCGACATCTTTCTCTCCCAAACTCTAAGCTTCTACAACACTCACTGTCCTCTCCTCTCCTCACTAAGCAAGTAATTATCAAATGATTAAACAATCCCTGACTCACAAGTGGCATACTTAAAGCAATTAATAAGAAACACGAATATAAAAAATAATAGGATTGGCCTAGTTACAAAATAAGAAGTTAAGAAATACTCATCAATGATTACCAATATAATACAAAGAGCCAAAGCTTCCTTTTATGAGAATAGATTTAAGGAAGCAAAAGGAAATATAAAAAGTACATGGAAGACCATCTCTAACATCCCAGGGCCTAAACAACTATCACATAACAAGCAGATAAAACTCTCCAAAGATGGTTACACACTTGCAACAGACTTAGAAATTGCAATTGAGTTCAATAACTTCTTTTCATCAGTTGGTGCAAACCTTGCCAGAATCATCCCAGAGACCCAGACACATGTTACTACATATCTCACCGGCAGCTATCCTAACTCTCTACTCCTTCTACCAGTCAGCCAGACAGACAGTATATCTATACATCAATCACTTAAAACCAAAGCTAGGAACAGTAATGATATACCAACTATAAGAGTGCTGCCCCTGCTCTTGCAACACCCACAGCTCTGCTGTTCAACTCTCTAGAGTGTCATACTATTCCTGTTATCCTTAAAAAAGCAGGAGTGACGCCAGTTCATAAAGGAGGCGAGATAGCAGACATAAACAATTACAGACCAATATCAGACCTACCATTACTTTCATAAATATTCGAAACAATTATTTACAAACAGCTCTATTTCTACTTTGTAAAACACAACTAATTAATTCCCTGCCAGTTTGGCTTCCAAAAAAATACCAATGAGTACTCTTCCAGAAGAGTACCAGCATACCTCAAGCACTAACTTTTAATGAGTCATTTAGAGAGTGGAAGTTGCCCAACTGCTGGAAGAAGGCTAATGTGGTGCCAGTCTACGAGAAAGGAGATAGAGAAGAGGCACTTAACTACAGATCAGTGTCACTTACAAGCATCCCTTGAGGAGTACTTACAAGAATTATAAGGTTAAATCTAGGTGATCATCACCACAGTCTGCTTCACCACACCCTCACCCACCACAGTCTGCTTCACCACACCCACCACAGTCTGCTTCACCACACCCTCACCCACCACAGTCTGCTTCACCACACCCCCACCCACCACAGTCTGCTTCACCACACCCTCACCCACCACAGTCTGCTTCACCACACCCCCACCCACCACAGTCTGCTTCACTACACCCACACCCACCACAGTCTGCTTCACCACACCCACACCCACCACAGTCTGCTTCACCACACCCTCACCCACCACAGTCTGCTTCACCACACCCCCACCCACCACAGTCTGCTTCACCACACCCCCACCCACCACAGTCTGCTTCACCACAGTCTGCTTCACCACACCCTCACCCACCACAGTCTGCTTCACTACACCCACACCCACCACAGTCTGCTTCACCACACCCTCACCCACCACAGTCTGCTTCACCACACCCTCACCCACCACAGTCTGCTTCACGACACCCTCACCCACCACAGTCTGCTTCACCACACCCACACCCACCACAGTCTGCTTCACCACACCCTCACCCACAACAGTCTGCTTCACAAGCTGACTGGCCCTGGTCACAGTAACCTGGGAGCTGACTGGCCATGGTCACAGTAACCTGGGAGCTGACTGGCCATGGTCACAGTAACCTGGGAGCTGACTGGCCCTGGTCACAGTAACCCGGGAGCTGACTGGCCCTGGTCACAGTAACCTGGGAGCTGACTGGCCATGATCACAGTAACCTGGGAGCTGACTGGCCATGATCACAGTAACCTGGGAGCTGACTGGCCCTGGTCACAGTAACCTGGGAGCTGACTGGCCCTGGTCACAGTAACCTGGGAGCTGACTGGCCATGATCACAGTAACCTGGGAGCTGACTGGCCATGATCACAGTAACCTGGGAGCTGACTGGCCCTGGTCACAGTAACCTGGGAGCTGACTGGCCCTGGTCACAGTAACCTGGGAGCTGACTGGCCCTGGTCACAGTAACCTGGGAGCTGACTGGCCCTGGTCACAGTAACCTGGGAGCTGACTGGCCCTGGTCACAGTAACCTGGGAGCTGACTGGCCCTGGTCACAGTAACCTGGGAGCTGACTGGCCATGATCACAGTAACCTGGGAGCTGACTGGCCATGATCACAGTAACCTGGGAGCTGACTGGCCATGATCACAGTAACCTGGGAGCTGACTGGCCATGGTCACAGTAACCTGGGAGCTGACTGGCCATGATCACAGTAACCTGGGAGCTGACTGGCCATGGTCACAGTAACCTGGGAGCTGACTGGCCATGATCACAGTAACCTGGGAGCTGACTGGCCCTGGTCACAGTAACCTGGGAGCTGACTCTGGCCATGATCACAGTAACCTGGGAGCTGACTGGCCATGATCACAGTAACCTGGGAGCTGACTGGCCCTGGTCACAGTAACCTGGGAGCTGACTGGCCCTGGTCACAGTAACCTGGGAGCTGACTGGCCCTGGTCACAGTAACCTGGGAGCTGACTGGCCCTGGTCACAGTAACCTGGGAGCTGACTGGCCATGATCACAGTAACCTGGGAGCTGACTGGCCATGGTCACAGTAACCTGGGAGCTGACTGGCCATGATCACAGTAACCTGGGAGCTGACTGGCCATGATCACAGTAACCTGGGAGCTGACTGGCCATGGTCACAGTAACCTGGGAGCTGACTGGCCATGATCACAGTAACCTGGGAGCTGACTCTGGCCATGATCACAGTAACCTGGGAGCTGACTGGCCATGATCACAGTAACCTGGGAGCTGACTGGCCATGATCACAGTAACCTGGGAGCTGACTGGCCATGATCACAGTAACCTGGGAGCTGACTGGCCATGATCACAGTAACCTGGGAGCTGACTGGCCATGATCACAGTAACCTGGGAGCTGACTGGCCATGATCACAGTAACCTGGGAGCTGACTGGTCATGATCACAGTAACCTGGGAGCTGACTCTGGCCATGATCACAGTAACCTGGGAGCTGACTGGTCATGATCACAGTAACCTGGGAGCTGACTCTGGCCATGATCACAGTAACCTGGGAGCTGACTCTGGCCATGATCACAGTAACCTGGGAGCTGACTGGCCCTGATCACAGTAACCTGGGAGCTGACTGGTCATGATCACAGTAACCTGGGAGCTGACTGGCCATGATCACAGTAACCTGGGAGCTGACTGGCCATGATCACAGTAACCCTGGGAGCTGACTGGTCATGATCACAGTAACCTGGGAGCTGACTGGTCATGATCACAGTAAAAAATAAAATAAAAAAATGAAAATAAATTTTGATTTTTTTTTTCCAAAATAGTAAGTTACAGGTCCTTGGCAACCTTTTCCACCACCGCCCCCGGGATGGGTATGGGGTGCATAATAAAGAAAGAAATTGAAATTGATAGGTTAGGACAGGAAGTTCTCCTAAAGTTTCAAAATGTCATGAGAAACGTTAATTGAAATTTTCTTCTCCTAACCTTACCGAGTAAGCCGGACGACTCAAACAGAAAACGGGACAGTACGTCACTTTTGTGAGCCGATTTCATTTCAATTTACGTCTATTTTTGGCCATAGCGCGCATACGAGCGTAGAGATACATTATTTTTAAGAGGACGGGTTGGACTGGAACCGCGCACGCACACACACACACACACACACACACACACACACACACACACACACACACACACACACACACACACAGGTGTCTGCTGGAGCTGGATGTGACAAAGGCTGTTGGGCCTTACAGAATCTCACCGTGGATACTAAAGGAAGGTGCAGAAGCACTAAGCGTGCCACTCTCTATGGTGTATAACAGGTCACTGGAAACAGGAGACTTACCAGAAAGCTGGAAGACAGCTAATGTAGTCCCAATATACAAGAAGGGTGACAGGCAAGAGGCACTGAACTACAGGCCAGTTCCCCTAACTTGTATACCATGCAAGGTGATGGAGAAGATCGTGAGGAAAAGGCTCGTAGAGCATCTAGAGGGAAATAACTTTGTAATGCACCACCAACATGGGTTCAGAGATGGTAAATCGGGCCTCACAGGTTTAATAAATTTCTATGACCAAGCCACAAAAATTAGGCTGGAAAGGGAAGGGTGCGCCGACTGCATTTTCCTGGACTGCCAGGAAGCCTTTGACACAGTACCCCATAAAAGACTGTTAAAATAGTTGGAGCAACAGGCAGGAGTAAAAGGGAAGGTGCTCCAGTGGATAAGAGAGTACTTAAGCAACAGGAAACAGCGAGTAACGGTGAGGGGGAGACATCAGAGTGGCGAGATGTCACCAGCGGAGTCCCACAGGGCTCAGTACTTGTACCCATCCTGTTTCTAATACATGTAAACGATCTTCCGGATGGTATAGACCCATTCCTCTCAATGTTGGCTGATGATGCAAAAATTATGAGAAGAATCAAGACAGATGAAGATAGACAGAAACTACAAGACGACCTGGACAAACTGGAGGAATGGTCAAGAAAATGGCTGCTAAAGTTCAACTCAGGAAAGTGTAAACTAATGAAATTAGGCGAAGGTAGCAGGAGGCTGAACACAGGGTACCACCTGGGACGTGAAATCCTGCAAGAGTCAAATAGAAAGATCTGGGGGTTGATATCACACCGAACCTGTCTCTAGAGGCCCACATCAAAAGGATATCATCAGTGGCATATGCTAGGTTGGCCAACATAAGAACTGCCTTTAGAAACTTGTGTAAGGAATCGTTCAGGACCCTGTATACCACATATGTAAGACCAATCCTGGAGTATGCAGCACCAGCCTGGAGTCCATACCTCGTTAAACGCAAGACAAAGTTAGAGAAGATTCAGCGGTATGCCACCAGGCTCGTCCCGGAACTGAGAGGATTGAGCTACGAGGAAAGGCTAAAGGAGCTGAACCTCACATCCCTGGAAAACAGAAGAGTAAGGGGAGACATGATAACCACCTACAAAATTCTCAGGGGAATTGACAAGGAGGGCAAAGACAAACTCTTCAGCACGGGTGGGACACGAACAAGGGGGACACAGGTGGAAACCTAGTACCCAGATGAGCCACAGAGACATTAGAAAGAATTTTTTCAGTATCAGAGTAGTTGATAAATGGAATGCACTGAGCAGTGATGTTGTGGAGGCTGACTCCATAGACAGTTTCAAATGTAGATATGATAGAGCCCAGTAGGCTCAGGAACCTGTACACCAGTTGATTGACAGTTGAGAGGAGGGACCAAAGAACCAGAGCTCAACCCCCCCGCAAGCACAACTAGGTGAGTACACACACACATCAACACATTCTCACCAAGGACCATTCCATTGTTGAGAACCATCAGGAACAAGCGCACACTCAGACTAACAACATTACTGCGGGAAACGAGGCAATTACCAGGTACAATGTGAGGTGATCCACAACACCACCAACTCTTTCCTCGCCCTCCGACACAAGTCATCAAATATTAGTTATTAAATGACTTAAATAATTTCAAAGTATTTTATATATACTCAAGAAGCAGAGGCGCATGCGGGGGGGGGGGGGGGGGAGGGGGTGAAACACCTGAAGCAACACTACAACACCTGTGGCCACACCACCCCCCCCCCCCCTCTGACCCCTCACCCTCTCCTCACCCCTCACCCTCCCCTATTCTTCCTCAAAAAATAATTATCTTTTTTTTTTATTTATTTATTAATACATGAGGTACATCTGCATTAGTGCAGCTACCCTAGACTATATGAAGTGGAGTACAGTGTGTCAAAAAGAAGCTAACTAGATGATGCTAAAAAATCCCCATCACACAGGATGGTTAGTCATACAGAGGCGTGTGATAAGCAGTCTGCACTGGCAGACTCCGGATGCATTTTGAGGATATCAACACCACAAGATTGAATAAGGCAGCAGTGGTAATACAAGTCCCCATCTCGCAGGATGGTTAGTCATACAGAGCCATGTGTTTAATAGCCTGCACTGGCAAATTTTGGGTATACTGTGAGGATACCTTCAAGAATACGAGAGTGAATAAAGTAATTGCAAAGCTCCAGGTACCTCATGCCAACTGGTCTGAAAGGTCTAATAACTGGGCATTCAGTGATGTAGTGCGGGAGATCAGGCCGTAGTTCCTGCTCACAGAGTTTGCAACTGGAGTGCTCAGGATTGGGAGACCCGTCACCTGCAGCCACCTGCCACATGTAACGGTAACCGACCAAAGTTGGAGGCCAGATGCCTGCGGCTAGTTTCACCCAAATTTGCAAGAGAACTGGACTGGGTATGGGACGGAGACAGGCTAATCGGAGTAACCTTAAGTTAAATGGTTTAAGAAATATGAAACTGAAACCCAGACCCCCACATTCGATTTTCATGAAATTGCACAAAATATGAAATGAAAGTCACCATTGGACTTTATTGCTTACTTGAAAATAATTGTGTTTGAGTGGTGAAAATAGTGAGCTGGAGCCATGATTAGTGGTGAAAATAAGAGTAAAATTAACACAAATATTCAGACACAAGAGACCGATAGACCCCTGGCAAGGCCTGGTACCCCACCTTAAAGTGTATATACACTAGAGGGGTACCAGGGTGGTGCCTGGTATAGCCTCTCTCCCCCTCAACATATCCAACATTGTTGTCCCTGCTGAAGTCTCCATACAATTATGCAATACTATTATTGTTTTTGTTGTTGTGTAACATCCTGTATTTTGGTAAAACTAGAATGTAAATTATAATGTTGACCAGACCACACACTAGAAGGTGAAGAGACAACGACGTTTCGGTCCGTCCTGGACCATTCTCAAGTCGATTGAGAATGGCCCAGGACGAACCGAAAGGTCGTCGTCCCTTCACCTTCTAGTGAGTGGTCTGGTCAACATACTCTAGCCACGTTATTGTGACTCATCGCCTAAATTATAATACAATTTATGAACAGTAAAAATGCGTATTTTTATCTATATACTCTTCATTAAGTTAGGTTAGTCTAACAGCTTCACCCTTTAAAGATTTGAAGAGTATTAAATATGTTAGCTCTAGAGATTTTAATGCCACGAGTAAGGGATCCAATGACTAAGTGTGTGTACTCACTTGGTTGTACTTATCTAGTTGTGCTTGCGGGGGGGTTGAGCTTTGGCTCTTTGGTCCCGCCTCTCAATTGTCAATCAACAGGTGTACAGGTTCCTGAGCCTACTGGGCTCTATCATATCTACATTTGAAACTGTGTATGGAGTCAGCCTCCACCACATCACTTCCTAGTGCATTCCATCCGTACACTACTCTGACACTGAAAAAGTTCCTTCTAACGTCCCTGTGGCTCATTTGGGTACTCGATTTCCACCTGTGTCCCCTTGTTCGCGTCCCACTCGCGCTAAAGAGTTTGTCTTTGCCCACTCTGCCAATCCCCTGAGAATTTTGTAGGTGATTGTCATGTCTCCCCTTACTCTTCTGTTTTCCAGGGATGTGAGGTTCAGCTCCCTTGGCATTTCCTCGTAGCTCATACCTCTCAGTTCCGGAACGAGTCTGGTGGCATACCTCTGAATCTTCTCTACTTCGTCTTGTGTTAAACTAGGTATGGACTCCAGGCTAGAGCTGCATATTCCAGGATTGGTCTGACATAGGTGGTATACAGGGTTCTGAACGATTCCTTACACAAGTTTCTAAAGGCAGTTCTTATGTTGGCCAGTCTAGCATATGTCGCTGCTGATATTCTTTTGATGTGGGCCTCTGGGGACAGGTTCGGTGTGATATCAAAATAGTATAGAGTGTAGGATTCCTTATTATTATTATATGTGTGTATGTATTGTGTATGTGCTTCGTCCAGTAAATGTATTCAAATTTGCTGGTGTTTGCCCTTGTCCCAGTGAGGCTTCCCAGGAAGTAGGAAAGAAGGGGAGAGAGAGAGAGAACCAAGAACCATTGCTGTGGACAGGGTAGAAGGTAATACTAATAAGTCAAAGGGGATTGAGGAGATCATATCACATAAGGAGAGAGTGGGGAGTCACAGCGGCTCGAGTGGGTGTGTGCACATGACAACGAGGCTAAGTATTGGAGCCGCATCCCCTAAACGTGTGACGTTGAGCCCCTCTCCAAGAGCCAGAAGCGCCCAGTATGATCTCCTGGTAAAGTATAAGCACTCTACCGAGTTTTGGGTTGGGTTGTCCATAGAGAAGGATCAACGACACAACTCCAACCCACAACATAGTTCTAGGTAGTGTCGTAAGCCTTTTCCAGATAAAAAAAAAGATGACAACAACAAAGGTCTTCGCAGCAAAAGCAGTACAAATATAGACCTCCAAGTTCACTAGGACATCCGTTGTGCTGCGGCACTTGCAAAAACCAACCAAATTGAGAAGAGGAGAGGTGGTCATTGTTCTAAGAACCACATCAAACGAATGTTAACCATACGTTCAAAGAGCTTGCAGACACAACTCGTGAGGGGAATAGGGCGGAAGTCCTTGGGGATGACCCGAGAGACCCTGGTTTGCGAACAAGGAGGACAACAGCATCGAGCCAGTCTTCAGGGACTGACGACGACTCCCAGACCCGATTGTACAGACTCAGTAAATACTGAAACGTGCACGGAGGGAGATGGCGAAGCATTTCATTATGAATGCCATCGGAGCCCGCCGCCATAGAACCGCAAAGGGCCAGGGCAGACTGAAGCTCAGAGAGAGAGAGAGAAGGGATCATTATAGGGAAGGCGAAGATAAGTACAGAAATTTAAAGGACAAGATTCAAGAATAGGCTTACGAAGGAAGGAAGGATTGGGGAAGATGAGAACCAGAACTAATAGATGAAAAATGGGAACCCAGTTCGGTCGCGACCTGCAACGGGTCCACCACAAGAGTACCATGGAGGTGAAGAACTGGTGAAACATCGGGAACGAACTTGCCCGCAATCTTGCAGATACGCTTCCAGACCAGTGGTAGAGGAGTTTCGGAAGCAACGGTGCAGACATAAGACATCCAGCAAGCACGTTTAGCCGCACGGATGGTCCTACGGGCCACCGCACTCGCCTTCCGAAACAAAAGAAAAGACAACCGTCTGCCAGTGGCGATGTCTCTTCCAGGCCACACGCTTACAGCTGACAGCCCAAGCACAGTCCACATACCACCAGGGAACGCACTTCCGCGTTCCCCGAGAGGAAGAGCGAGAATAGAGCAGAGGGCAGCGTCAAAGACGGTGTCATAAAAAAGGAGGGTGCAAGGGAGAGGTCGGAAATAGTAGCACGGAGTGTAAAGAGGCGCCAGTCAGCCTCGGCAAACCGCCACCTACAGAAGGAGAGAGGAGGATGAAAAGAGAAAAAAGTAACAAGGATAGGAAAATGGTCACTGCCATGAAGGTCATCAAGGACCCGCCACCCGAAATCTAAGGAAAGGGATGACGAGCACAGAGAAAGATCGAGACGGGAAAGGGAGCAAGTCCGAGAGTCCAAATGAGTGGGCTCACCAGAATTAAGAAGGGACAGGGAAGAAGAGAGGATGAAAGGTTCAAGGAGGCAACCCCGGGTGTTTGTCAGCACATCACCCCAAAGGGCATGACGACAATTGAAATCACCCAGCAGGAGCACAGGCTCCGCCTAGGAGTCTAGGAGGTGTTTAAGATCGGGAAGAGAAAGTGGGACAGTAAGGGGGAGATAAATGGAACAAACCGTGTACCATCTACGCACAAAGACACGGGCAGCAGAACAGTGGAGAGGCAAGGAAAAAAGTAAGGGGAAAAAGGGAACATCTGAGCGAATCAAGAGAGCAGAAGAATTATAGGCCCCAGCAACAACTGGGGGGGGGGGGAAGAGAGAAAAGAATAGCCACGGAAGCGACCAGGACGAGCACCAAGCATCGGCTCCTGGAGACAGACACAAAGGGGCGAAAACTGTGAAATTAGAAGTTGGAGGTCAAGGAAATTGGCGTAATATCCACGGATGTTCCATTGAAGAATAGACATCGACAGGAAGACAGAGGAGAGCAAAGAAGAAACAAAGGTGAAAAAGGAACACAGGGTCAGGATTAGGGTCAGCGAAGTCAGAGTTAGGGGGCATGGGTAAACTGAGTAAAGAAGGAGGGAAAGAAGTGAGAAGACATACCAGAGGTGGACGAGCAGGGTTTGGAGGAGGAGGAGGAGAAGGGGGGGGAGCGCACTTCAGCAAGGGCAGTAACCGAGATGGAACCAGGGGCTAAAAAAAAACCACAGTAGGAACAGGGGGCTCCACCACCGAAGCGGGAGGGGATGGAACGATAGAATCAGAGATAGGGGGCGAAGAAGAAAGCGAAGCCTTCTTACCTACCGGGGAGGAGGAAGGAGAGGAGCCAGGTTTCCGCTTCTGACTCAAAGAGACACGCGTCTCAGCAGCAATGTACTGGGCAACAGACTCCAGCGTCGTCTCAATAGGAGAAGAAGAAGAGCGAGAGCGATGGACATCGGCCCACACAGTCAGGCGACGTGGAGAGCCAAGAGACGAAGGAGAATGACGGAAAGGAGGACCAGAGGGAGAGGAGAAAGAAGACACAGGAGACGTGACAGACTGGGGTAGAAAGAAGGGGAGCCCTAGACAGAGAACCAGGAGGGGAACCCTCCGGGACAGAACGCAGGGAAACGGGGGAGGTGGTGGTGGGTGTGTCCGGGTCTAAGGCTTGGAAACGGTTGCGAGACTGAGGAAGGCGGGAAGGACGAGGAGAGGAAGAGCGCAACACGCGAGCATAGGAGATGCCAGCGAAAGAGGGGAGACGATGAACTTGGTGCCGAGCCTCAGGAAAAGACCTACGGTCCCGGTGCTTCAAGTTGAGGACGGCTGCCTTAAGTTTGTAAGTATACACGTGCGGGAGAAGGTAGGGTGGGCCTCACCGCAATTGAGGCAGTGGGCATGGGGAGAAGTGCACTTCAACTTAGAGTGACCCCTCACCTCCATATATGGGACAGAGGGAGACAGGACTAGAGTATTTGAGGGCACCATGCCCAAACCTCCAACACTTATTGCAGAGCCGAGGAAATGGAATATACTACAGAACGGAGCATCTGGCACCAGCAAGAATGACAGAGGGCAGAAGGGTCCTACCATCAGAGGTAACCTTTACAACCCGAAGGGACAGACGGCGATGACCACGAGGGCGACGAGTAAACGTATCCACCTGGAGGACAGAATGACCCTGGGCCTCGAGGATATGCTTGATATCCTCGCGGCAGTCTTTTAGATTCTAACACCAGTCGCAACATGGTGCGGGAGGAGAACAGTGCCAACACTGGCATTCAACCGAGCGTTCTTTGAGACCCGAACAGGGGTCTCGTCAATGTAGGATAAGACGGCCAAGCGGGTGGCTGCATCCTGAGAAGGAGCAGCAACAACACGGGTACCGAGACGGAGTGGGGTTTTAGGTAACAGGCATCTACTGAACCTACAAGATGCCTATGAAGGGAAAAATCGCCAGGAGGAGCTGAATCTAAAGGATGGAGGTCAAAGTACTTAGTCCACATAGCAGGACCAAACAAAGAATGGTACGAATTAGTATGAGAAGGGAGCATACGAGTAGCGGCCATGGCGGGGACGGCGATGAGAACCTCTAGAGAGAGACGGGTCATAAGGCACAGTAGTCACAATAAGAGATGGAGCCGTGCAAGGGGACGAGGCGGTCACCACAGCAGGCTTGGGGCTCGACCCAACCACAGAGGAAGGAGGGGAGCAGGGAGGAGGAGTCCGGTCTGGGCCTACACCAGGCCCTGTAGCGGGGGCTACAGAGCCCGGTCTTCCAGGACGGTGCGACTTAGGGGCCTGGTCGCCCGCCCCATGAGCCTGGGTAAGAGAAGTCGTGTCGTCATCCATGCAGCAACCAATTTGAAAGGTTTGGGACCTGGAACCAAGGGATACCATCTACCAAGGAAGCCGAGTGCGGACCAGTGCAGGAAGCGTGCGTCGTCCCCAGCGGTGCTTCCCCTTTTCAACAGGGGAGTCCTACTACATCGTCCATTCTCCCACACTGGTGCTATTCCCCCTATCGCCCCAGCCTGGACACCCAACCATCCATTCAGGGCGGCCCCTCACAGGCGACCCCTCCAGCGGGTAGTCCGATGGCTCACAAGGCCCCTACATGGTACCCTTCAGCACGTACACCACCCAAAGAGGGGTCAAAGGGAACCCTCACCGGTCCCAGGGAGGTGTACGTGAGCCCCTCACCACGGCAAGAAGCAACACGGAGGGGAAGTAAGGGCGAAGAGGTAGAATAGTTTATTAACAGAGCTCGGGTGCATGGGGGAAGTTGTATAAAACCCTGGTTCGTGTCTCGGAGAGACTGCGGGATCCGTGTGAGGTCAGTTGAACTCCCGGTTGCAATTCTTTTAACCATGTCGTAGCACAGTCGATTAAGGAGCGTCTGGGATCATCTCGGACATAGGTTCAAACCCTCTCCACAGTCCATGTAGATTTGTTCATTTGATGCATCACGCTATTGTGATTTCTGTGTGTAATGGATATAAATAGTTTCAGCCGAGCCAATAGGTCTTCTATAGAAGAAAAAATATATAACTGCAGCCGAGTTGAGGGATAAACGTTCTTCGAAATTAGAGAAGACCATTGACTTCATTCGTGGGAAGAACTGATACAAGCAGTCATTGTTTACTGTCAAGGGAGACACCTGTGGGCCGACCTCCAAACGTCAATTGCGTTCTGGGGAAAAACGTGCTTATAAGTAATCTTTGAAAAAACAAAACAGACTGCTCATAGGTACACTTTACATTACTGTGAGGCAGGTGGTGGTGGTGGTGGTGAGGCAGGTGGTGGTGGTGAGGCAGGTGGTGGTGGTGAGGCAGGTGGTGGTGGTGAGGCAGGTGGTGGTGGTGAGGCAGGTGGTGGTGGTGGTGAGGCAGGTGGTGGTGGTGGTGAGGCAGGTGGTGGTGGTGGTGAGGCAGGTGGTGGTGGTGGTGAGGCAGGTGGTGGTGGTGGTGAGGCAGGTGGTGGTGGTGGTGAGGCAGGTGGTGGTGGTGGTGAGGCAGGTGGTGGTGGTGGTGAGGCAGGTGGTGGTGGTGGTGAGGCAGGTGGTGGTGAGGCAGGTGGTGGTGGTGGTGAGGCAGGTGGTGGTGGTAGTGAGGCAGATGGCGGTAGTGGTGAGGCAGGTGGTGGTGAGGCAAGTGGTGGTAGTGGTGAGGCAGGTGATGGTGGCGAGGCAGGTGGTGGTGGTGGTGAGGCAGATGGTGGTGGTGGTGAGGCAGATGGTGGTGGTGGTGAGGCAGATTGCGGTGGTGAGGCAGGTGGTGGTGAGGCAGGTGGTGAGGCAGGTGGTGAGGCAGGTGGTGGTGGTGGTGAGGCAAGTGGTGGTGGTGAGGCAGGTGATGGTGGTGAGGCAGGTGGTGGTGGTGGTGAGGCAGATGGTGGTGGTGGTGAGGCAGATTGCGGTGGTGAGGCAGGTGGTGGTGGTGGTGAGGCAGATTGCGGTGGTGAGGCAGGTGGTGGTGAGGCAGGTGGTGGTGGTGAGGCAGGTGGTGGTGGTGAGGCAGGTGGTGGTGGTGGTGGTGAGGCAGATGGTGGTAGTGGTGAGGCTGGTGGTGAGGCAGATGGCGGTAAGGCACGTGGTGGTGGTGAGGCTGGTGGTGGTGAGGATGGTGGTGGTGGTGGTGGTGAGGATGGTGGTGGTGGTGGTGAGGCAGGTGGTGGTGGTGAGGCAGGTGGTGGTGGTGAGGCAGGTGGCGGTAAGGCACGTGGTGGTGGTGAGGCAGATGGCGGTAAGGCACGTGGTGGTGGTGAGGCTGGTGGTGAGGCAGGTGGTGGTGGTGAGGCAAGTGGTGGTGAGGCAGGTGGTGGTGAGGCAGGTGGTGGTGAGGCAGGTGGTGGTGGTGGTGAGGCAGGTGGTGGTGGTGGTGGTGGTGGTGAGGCAGGTGGTGGTGGTGAGGTAGGTGGTGGTGGTGAGGCAGGTGGTGGTGGTGAGGCAGGTGGTGGTGGTGAGGCAGGTGGTGGTGGTGAGGCAGGTGGTGGTGGTGAGGCAGGTGGTGGTGGTGAGGCAGGTGGTGGTGGTGAGGCAGGTGGTGGTGGTGGTGAGGCAGGTGGCGTGACACAGTGAGGCAGGTGGCGTGACACAGTGAGGCAGCTGGTGGTGGTGAGGCAGGTAGTGGTGGTGAGGCAGGTGGTGGTGGTGGTGGTGGTGGTGAGGCAGGTGGTGGTGGTGGTGGTGGTGGTGAGGCAGGTGGTGGTGGTGAGGCAGGTGGTGGTGGTGGTGAGGCAGGTGGCGTGACACAGTGAGGCAGGTGGCGTGACACAGTGAGGCAGGTGGCGTGACACAGTGAGGCAGGAGTAACAAGCTGAGACACTTAGCGCGCCGTTTATCACGTGTCCAGGACCTGGTGAAGGGTAAGACCTGTACTGAAGACAACAAAGCCTTATAAATGTGCTCAGTTTGTCACATTGGCCGACCCCGTGGCCCTGAACTTGAGTGGTGGCCCTGTATGGTGGCCCCCGTGGCCCTGTACTGGAGTGGTGCTCCTGTATGGTGGCCTTGTACTGGAGTGGTGGCCCTGTATGGTGGCCCCCGTGGCTTTGAACTGGAGTGGTGGCCCTGTATGGTGGCCCCCGTGGTCCTGTACTGGAGTGGTGGCCCTGTACTGGAGTGGTGCTCCTGTATGGTGGCCCTGTACTGGAGTGGTGGCCCTGTATGGTGGCCCCCGTGGCCCTGAACTGGAGTGGTGGCCCTGTATGGTGGCCCCCGTGGTCCTGTACTGGAGTGGTGGCCCTGTATGGTGGCCCCCGTGGCCCTAAACTGGAGTGGTGGCCCTGTATGGTGGGCCCTGTACTGGAGTGGTGGCCCTGTATGGTGGGCCCTGTACTGGAGTGGTGGCCCTGTATGGTGGCCCCCATGGTCCTGTATGGTGGCCCCCGTGGTCCTGTACTGGAGTGGTGGCCCCCCATGGCCCTGTACTGGAGTGGTGGCCCCTGTGGCCCTGTACTGGAGTGGTGGCCCCTGTGGCCCTGTACTGGAGTGGTGGCCCTGTATGGTGGCCCCCGTGGTCCTGTACTGGAGTGGTGGTCCTGTACTGGAGTGGTGCTCCTGTATGGTGGCCCCCGTGGCCCTGTACGGTGGCCCCCGTGGTCCTGTACTGGAGTGGTGCTCCTGTACTGGAGTGTAAGTAATTATCAAAAGAAGGCACCAAAAATAGAAGGCTATGTAGCACCATCAAATGTGCGGGATAATCAGAGGGCGCTAAATATCACCAAGGATACCAATACGAGAACAGAAACGCTTAAGGCGAACGATGTCAAAAGTATCCGATTCACCTAGAATTCTATCGAGAGAGAAGTGACCGCGGGGGACGGTCGGAAAGCAAGACACACGCTCATCCTGGAAGTCAGGACATTCAACAAGGATATGCACGACCGTAGGAGGGACAACGCAATTTGGACAATAAGGAGCTGAGCGGCGCTCCATTAAGTGACTGAGTTAAGCGAGTATGGCCAAGACGCAACCGCGCTAGAGCCATTTCCCACCGCCGGTTACGGTGGTAGGAGGAAGGCCACGGGGGGACACACAATGCTTAAGAGTTCGCAGTTTGTTACCAACAACAGAAGACCAACAACGCTGCCAACGGGTAAGGATGGAGGAATGAATAATCGGATAAAAGTCGGAAAAAGGAATACCTTTATGGGAAATGGGACAAGAGCGGATAGCCTTCCTAGCGGCAGCATCAGCACGCTTATTTAAATTAACACCAATATGGCTGGGAACCCAGCAAAACTCCACAGATTTAAATTTACTAGAGATAAGAAACAGCCAATGTTGAATCTCGACGATAACGGGATGGACAGGATTAAAGGACCCGAGAGCCATGAGGGGCACTACGAGAGTCAACGACAATCACAAAGGAGGACTGACAACGAAAAAGCAGGAGATGGAGAGCATGGAGAATAGCATAAAGCTCCGCTGTGAAAATGCTAGTCTCCGAAGGGACGCGACACATGTAAGTGCGGTCAGGAAAAACAACGGAGTAGCCCACACCGTCTGCGGACTTAGACCCATCGGTTATGATGGAAACGGAGCGGGAGTGTGAAGAAAAGTGCTCAAGAAAAAGGCATTTCAGAACCGTAGGAGGAGTAAAAGCTTTAGTAATGCGAGTCAAGGACGTACAAAACTTCGGAAGGGGAACCCCTCCACAGGGGCAAGGGAGGAACAATACAAGGAGAAATATGAGAAAGACGAATGGAAAGAGACCTGTAAGCGAGAAAGCCGGACAGAAAGAGGAACAGGAACTACATTAGGGGTAAAAGTCAAAGCACGACAGAGGCGAAAGGAAGGATGTTGCAAGGACTGCGTCAGATAGCGAAGATAGTAGCGATCACGGCGGTCCTGGAGAGACAGGAAACCAGTATCAACATACAAGCTGAGGGTGGGAGTCGAACGAAAGGCACCAGAGCTGAGGTGCAACCCAGCATGGTGCAAAGCATCAAGATGGCGAAGAGTAGAAGGAGAAGCAGACGAATAAGCAGGGCAACCATAATCGAGTTTAGATAGGACGAGTGAGGAATGTAGAGAGGAGCGTATGCCTATCCGCCCTCCAAAGAAGTATGGGACAAAACCTTAAGGAGGGAAAGGGCCTTAAAGCATTCAATGTGGAGGTAAGAAATATGGGCTGACCAAGACAAAAGAGTGTCAAAGATTAACCCCAGAAGCATAGCGAAATCCTTGTACACAAGGGGATGTCCATAAAGAGACAAAGAGGGACGAAGAATGACACGCTTCCGAGTAAAAAGTCATAGCACAAGTCTTAGATGCAGAAAGCTTGAAGCCATGATCGGTGGCCCAAGACAACCGCATCAATCGCAATTTGAAGCCGCAGTTGAAGGAGAGGAGAATCATCACCCCGACAGCACAGGGAAAGATCGTCTACATAGAGAGTGGAGAAGACGCCAGAAGGAAGGGAGGAAAGAAGACCATTGAGAGCAAAAAGAAAAAGAGTAGTGCTCAGAACACTACCTTGGGGCACACCCTCATATTGCCGAAAAGGGGCAGAGTGTGTCCTCAGGGACTGACGACGACTCCCAGACCCGATTAAACAGACTCAGTAAATACCGAGACGACCAAGGAGGGAGATGTTGAAGCATCTCAACTCCTGCCATCGGAGCCTGCCGCCATAGAACCGCAGAGGGCCAGGGCAGACTGGAGCTCAGAGATAGAGAAGGGATCGTTATGGGGAAAGCAGAAATAAGTACAGAAATCCAAAGGACGAGATTCAAGAGGAGGCTAACGAAGAAGGAAGTATTGGGGGAGATGAGAATCAGAGCTAACAGACGAAAAGTGGGAACCCAATTCGGTTGCAACCTGCAACGGGTCCGCCACAAGAGTACCACCGAGGTGAAGGACCGAAGAGACATCGGGAACAAACTTACCCGCTATCTTGCGGATACGTTTCCAGATCAGCGGGAGAGGAGTGTCAGACGTGATTCGTGGAGACACAAGACATTCAACATGCACGTTTAGCCGTACAGATGGTCCTACGGGCCACCCCACTTGCCTTCCGAAACAAAAGAAAAGAGTCAGGCGTCTGCCGGCGACGATGTCTCTTCCAGGCTGCACGCTTACAGCGGACAGCCCGAGCACAGTCCACATTCCACCAATGAACGCACTTCCGCGTTCCGCGAGAGGAATAGAGTGGAGAGCAGCGTCGAAGACGGCCATAAAAAAGGAGAAGGGCACGAGGGAGAGGCAGAATGGAAAGGTCAGAGATAGTAGCACGGATGGTAAAGAGGGGCCAGTCAGCCTCGGCAAATTGCCACCTAGGGAAGGAGAGGGGAGGGGTGAAAAGAGAAAATGAAACAAGGATAGGAAAATGGTCACTGCCATGTAGGTCATCAAGAACCTGCCACTCAAAATCTAAGGAAAGGGGAGACGAACAAAGAGAAAGATCAAGAGAGGAAAGGGAGCGAGTCCAAGAGTCCAAATGAGTAGGCTCACCAGAATTCAGAAGAGACAGGGAAGGAGAGAGGATGAACGGTTCAAGAAGGCGACCTTGAGTGTTTATCAGAACATCACCCCAAAGGTTATGTCGACAATTGAAATCACCCAGCAGGAGCACAGGCTCCGGCAAGGGGTCCAGTAGGTGTGTAAGATCAGGAAGAGAAAGCGGGACACTCTGGGGGAGATGAATGGAACAAACCGTGTACTATTTCTTCACAGAGATTAGAGCAGCAGAACAATGGAGAGGCGAAGGAAAAAGTAAGGCGACAAAGGGAACATCAGAGCAGAAGAGTTAGGAGACCCAGCAACAGCTGGGGGGAGGGGAAGAGAAAGGAATAGCCACGAAAGGACGAGCACCAAGCATCGACTCCTTGAGACAGACACAAAGGGGCGAAAATCGTGAAAGTAGAAGTTGGAGTTCAAGGAAATTGGTGTAATAACCACAAATGTTCCATTGAAGAATAGACATCAACAGGAAGAGAAAGGACAGCAACAGAGAACAAGGAAGAAACAAAGGTAAAAGAGGAACATAGCACGTTAAAGAAGATCAGGGTCGGGATAAGGGTCAGCTAAGTTAGGGTTAGGGGGCATTAGTAAACTGAGCAAAGACGGAGGGAAGGAAGCGGGAGAACAGACCAGAGGTGGACGGGCGGGGTCCGGAGGAGGAGACAACCGAGAGGAGCAGTCAAGGACAGCAGCAGAAAGAGGGGAGCGCACCTCAGCAAGGGCAGCAACTGAGAGGGAAGCAGGGGCCAAAGAAACCTCCATAGCAGGAACAGGGGGCTCTACCACCGAAACGGGAGGGATAGTAGCGAGAGAATCAGAAGTAGGGGCTGAGGAAGAAAGCGAAGCCTTCTTACCTGCCAGGGAGGAGGAAGGAGAGGAGCCAGGCTTACGCTTCTGACTCAGAGACAGGCGTCCCAGCAACAACGTACTGGGCAACAGATTCCAGCATCTCAACAGGAGAAGCAGAATGAGAGCAGACACGATGGCCGTTGGGTGAGTGATGGACATCAGCTCACACCAACAGGCGGCATGTAGAGCCAATAGACTGAGGAGAAGGACGGGAAAGAGGATCGGAGGGAGACGAGGAAGAAGACACAGGAGACACGACAGACTGGGTATAAAGGGGAACCCCAGACAGAGAGCCATGAGGAGGACCCTTCGGGACAGAACGCAAAGGAACAGAGATGGCGGCGGTGGGCATGTCTGGGTCTAAAGCCCAGAAACGGTTGTGAGATAGAGGAAGGCGGGAAGGATGAGGAGAGGAAGAGCGCAACATGCTAGCATAAGAGACGTTAGCGTAAGGCGGGAGACGGCGAACTTAGCGCCTCGCCTCAGGAAAAGACAAACATTCCCGGTGCTTCAAGTTGAGGATGGCCGACTCAAGCTTGTAATGCACACATGCGTGGGAGAAGGCAGGGTGGGCCTCACCACAATTGAGGCAGCGAGCCTGGGGAGAAGTGCACTCCGACTTAGAGTGACCCTCGTCCCCACACACAGAACAGAGAGAGACAGTACTGGAGCAGCGGAGGGCTCCATGCCCAAACCTCCAGCACCTATTACAGACCCGAGGAGAGGGAATGTACTCCTGCACAGAACATCTGGCACCAGCAAGAATGACAGAGGGCGGAAGGGTCCTACCATCAAAGGTAATCTTCACAACCCGAAGGGGCCGACGGCGACGACCACGAGGGGGACGAGTAAACGTGTCTACCTGGAAGACAGAATGGCCCTGGGCTTCGAGGATATGCCGAATACCATCGTGGCAGTCCTGCAGATTCCGAACACCGGTTGCAACATGGGGCGGGAGGAGAATAGTGCCAACACTGGCATTCAACTGAGCGTTCTTGGAGACCCGAACAGGGGTCTCATCAAGGCAGGATAAGGCAGCCAAGCGGGAGGCTGCATCCTGAGAAGGAGCAGCAACGACACGTGTACTGAGACGAGTGGGGTTGAAAGTAACAGACGCATCCACGGAATCAACAAGATGCCTATGGAGGGAGAAATCGTCAGGAGGCGTAGAATCAAGAGGGAGGAGATCAAAGTATTTGGCCCACGAAGCAGGACCAAACAAGGCCTGATACGTATCAGTACGGGAAGGAATCGAGCGAGTGCGACCGTGGCGCGGACGGCGTTGAGAACCACCCAGAGAGAGAGAGAGAGGGGTTAAAAGGCGCAGTAAAGCAATTAGAACAATAACAAACCAGTCTCAGACACCATTCTTCTTCCGTACCAAAATCTTTTAACAGGTTAAACATCAAGTCTCTGCACACACTCTCAAACATTCTCTGTATTTATAAAACTCTTAACTGCAATGCCACTCCTGACCGTAAGCGCTTCCTAGAAGGCTGAAACTGAACTCACTACCACCACACGAGAAACAATCTTTGATATTCCTAAAGTGAGACTCAACCAAAGCAGAAATGCTTTGCTAATCAAGGGTCCCAACTTGTGGAATGACCTGCCAAATGTACATAAAACTTGTACGTCTCCCAGTTAGTTTAGTTGATTTATTATGCACCCCATACCCATCTTGTGGGCGGTAGTGGAAAGGGTTACAGAGGCACATAATGGGCTCAGGGACTGAACCCCACAATTCATTTAGCTAAGCAAGTTAAAGTTTTGATGGGCTAGTTACAAAATTCAATGCGCATCGTCACATCATCAATGGGCTCGAGATCGACCTCAAGTACAGTTTCTAAATTAAGCAACAGACATATGTGGAGAGCTAGTGTCACAATTGATATGTTTGTCCTGCACACCGCCCCCCATCCAGTGGGCAGCGGTGGATAGGTTACAATCACTCTTAGTTACTACCTACAGTTAGCAAACTGGGGATATTTGGCAAAAATTTCTGGCAGCAGATCATTTTGAATGAAATATTTAGACATCTCTGGAACATTGGTTATAGAATTGTCTGAATTCACGTATCTTTTCGCACCCCATCACATAGTGACGGAGGGTGTGCGAATAATTTTGTTGACACAGTTTACATTTGGTCAGGTCTACATCAGCAGATAATGAGAATTCCCAGAGATATTTAGGCAGTTTAACAGAGAAACTAAAAAATATCTACTTAACATCTTATAAAAAAAAACAAATTTGTCTTACTAAAACTCTATGCCTTACTGTCATCTAGTGTAAGATGTCATATAAGTAAATTTACAGTTGTAGAGAGTGGCGGTTTAGTTAAAAAACTGCCAACCGTAAGACGTTGCAAGCTTCTAGCTTATTATGAGAAGATAATACGAAAGTTGATTAAGTGGGAAGGAAGCTAGAAGGTTATACAATAGGTTAGGTTATTATTTAGGAGAACGGTGGCTGGTTAATAATGTAAAGTCATTACTGTAAGAGAGTTGGGTCAGACGCGCGCCGCCACGGGTGGAGGAGCAGGACTTTGACAATGGCTTTGACACTATAAGGGAAGTGTCTTACCGAAACCCGTTTATTATCTAGTGCTTTCCTGGCCAGAAAAGTAGGTAGATATATAGGGTGAAGCCGGTTAGGACACGTGGCGAGATATTCAGGGAAATATTCCTTGGACCTTAAATCATAAATTATAACTAGATTTTCCCCTGATAGAGCTATCATATTAGGTTACTACTATTTATTGTGTGGGCGCTTTGACAGGTGTAACTAAAGAGGAACAAGAATTACTAGTTATCTAGTACTCCAGTACATGAGTTGGAGCCTGAGTAAGGCCAGCCTCATGTACTCACTCATGAGTACATGAGTGAGTGAGTGAGGCCAGCCTCACCGTTTTGCATTCATAAACAGGGGGTTTGGCGGGTGCATGGTATCACTTTTGGGTCTTTGGAGGCGGGCTAGTTTATTACTGAAAAACGGTTTACACACGACTCGCAACTGATGACGTTCGAACACTTCCGGAACAAGTGCATCACTGACGACTTTTGTTCGAACCACAACGCTGTAAATGCTTCACCCACGTACTACAAATACAAATAATCGCCAACAGAACCTAAACACCCAACCTAACCTATGCCTATATATGCACAACATGCTAATTTTATTATAATTTTAATTTATATTTGAGAAAATTCCCGTTTTGAATAAACAGCATGTTAAAATTTATTAATGCGTGTGTGGGGTCGACCGCTGGATGTGATGGACTTGAGTCGAAGACGGGTTGCAAGTTATCAACATACAATAAGGACGGTAAAACCCTGAGGTTACTTACCGTTAGTTACGCGTTGGATCGTGCCACGTCGAAAATGAACTTCTGAACGGCCTTCTTCCACAAAGTGAGGCGTAATCGGCCAATACGTGCCGAGTTTGTCACGGCTTGTGGCAGTTGACGGGGTCCAAGATGGCCTCCTCCTTCCCTCCCCAACTCACGTTTCTGTGTGAAGTTAGCAACTGATGTTCAAATCGGGAGTGGCTATTAAATTATTTCTGGTCTTAAGATTAACTTTATTTTAATAATCTAGTCGACCATTAGAATATTAACTCTGATTTCTTCCAATTCGATTAATAATGATAATTAAGAGTGACGTAGCCTCATGGTCTCATGACACAGTGGGGAGGTTGTGGCAGAATTATGGCGCCAGATTTAAAAATCTGTGGCCAGACTCACGAAGCAGTTACGCAAGTACTTAAGAACGTGTACATCTTTCCTCAATCTTTGACGGCTTTGGTTACATTTATTGAACAGTTTACAAGCATGAAAACCTCCCAATCAACTGTTGTTATTGTTATAAACAGCCTCCTGGTGCTTCGAAGCTCATTAACTGTTTAATAATTGTAAACAAAGCCGCCAAAGATTGAGAAAAGATGTACAAGGGCCAGATTCACGAAAGCAGTTACGCAAGTACTTACGAACGTGTACATCTTTCCTCAATCTTTGACGGCTTTGGTTATATTTATTAAACAGTTTACAAGCATGAAACTTTCTATTTAACTGTTGTTATTGTTATAAACAGCCTCCTGGTGCTTCGGAGCTCATTAACTGTTTATTAATTGGAAACAAAGCCGCCAAAGATTGAGAAAAGATTTACACGTTCGTAAGTGCTTGCATAAGTGCTTTCGTGAATCTGGCTGCAGGTTCGTAAGTGCATGCGTAACTGCTTCGTGAATCTGGCCCCTGGCTACAGCGCATTTTAATTAAACTTATTATTTATGAACAAATGACGAATCCCCTTAGCTATATATTATTACAAATATTTATTTCGTTGTTAATGATATTGCAAGTGGGAAATATTTCTCACATTTGTACCCAGAGTGATAATTTGTAGTTAGACAGTAGTGGTGATGTAAATAGTTGAGCAGCAGCAACAACAACAACAACAACAACAGCAGCAGCAGCAGCAGCAGCAGCAGCAGCAGCAGCAGCAGCAGCAGCAGCATCAGCAGCAGCAGGGAGGGAATAATGTGACCATCAGGACGCTGGTCACGTGTCCACAGTGTGAATTACGAGGTGTGAGAAACTATTATTTCCAATTAAGATGTTTATGTATGTTCCTTGTATACCATCATGTTATACACTGCGAGGGTGGAGGTCTGGTGTATGATTACTCTTAAGGGTTCCTGTCTCCTGCACAAATTACATTTAGGCTCAAGTTGGTACATGTTGATATCTGATATAATTACCAATATGTGGGTGACTTTTCAGGGAGTGTTAAGTTAACGTTCATAGTTGCGACCCATCATATCCCCAGAGCGCCATCTATTGCCAGCCGTGTGCGTCAATACGGCACACACTATTAACCAATAGGGGTGGAGCCCTGCCCTGATGGTACACCTCACAACACACTTGTTCACTGTAAAGTCATGTCGGGGCCAGGTCAAGGTCTGGGCTCTAAGAGACTCGAACTCTGGTCCCCACACGTGCGAGGCTGAAGCTCTCATCTTCATATATACCTTTTACAAGGTATATATTCTTAGTGAGGGAGGGATGATGTTTAGTGCGTACTTACGAAACAGAACTTGCATATTTCTTGGTCTGCACTTAACAATTCATAAAAGGAATATTATTTTGCCTGAAATTCAGCCCCTTATTGGGAATTATATAATGTTGGTGTGGACACAGAGTGCTGGCATGAGAGGAACAGGTTGGGATCCCAGACCAATACTCGACTGCCTCTGCCGACTAACAAGGCAGTTCACGGCCACGGACCTGACTCCACCCCTGTGTGTGGAGGACTTAAGAGTGTAAGTAGCTTGTCATTGATATAGTAGTGGTATGCCCTCCAGGTCACTACAGGCGCAGGATGCGGTCATTACGTGTACACACACACACACACAGACAGGCACCGCCAAATACCAATATTATATTATGGAAGTATTGAGTAAAGTATAACCTTCACAGTATGAAATTATTGGGCGTGTAGCCGGCGCTGACCGAGGCGGTAATGGCTCGCTTCCTAAATGGCTAGTGAGTTAGGCAGCACTCTGTATTTACTATTTGTATTCTGTAGAATCGAGTTATTAGCTCTTGGACCCCGCCTTTCTAACCAATTTATTTTTCTTATGTTATGTCTTATTTATTATTTATTCATTTATTTATTTATTTATATATATACGTCTATTATATATATTTCTCTTACACACTTGAACTTGAACAAAGAGCCAAAGCTGAACTCCCGCAAGCACAGCTAGGTGAATACACACACACACACACACACACACACACACAGCAGCCCGTAGCAGCTGTCTAACTCCCAGGTACCTATTTACTGCTAAGTGAATATGGGGCATCAGGGTAAAAGAAACTCTGCCCATTTGTTAACGCGTCCGCCGGGGATCGATCCTCAGACCCTAGGATTACGAATCCCGAGCGCAGTCCACTCAGCCATCCAGGCTCCCTGTGTGTGTGTGTGTGTGTACTCACCTATTTGTACTCACCTATTTGTGCTTGCGGGGGTTGAGCTTTGGCTCTTTGGTCCCGCCTCTCAACTGTCAATCAACTGGTGTACAGGTTCTGAGCCTACTGGGCTCTATCATATCTACATTTAAAACTGTGTATGGAGTCAGCCTCCACCACATCACTGCCTAATGCATTCCATCCGTTAACTACTCTGACACTGAAAAAGTTCCTTCTAACGTCTCTGTGGCTCATGTGGGTACTCAGTTTCCACCTGTGTCCCCTTGTTCGCGTCCCACCAGTGTTGAATAGTTTATCCTTGTTTACCCGGTCGATTCCTCTGAGGATTTTGTAGGTTGTGATCATGTCTCCCCTTACTCTTCTGTCTTCCAGTGTCGTAAGGTGCATTTCCCGCAGCCTTTCCTCGTAACTCATGCCTCTTAGTTCTGGGACTAGTCTAGTGGCATACCTTTGGACTTTTTCCAGCTTCGTCTTGTGCTTGACAAGGTACGGGCTCCATGCTGGGGCCGCATACTCCAGGATTGGTCTTACATATGTGGTGTACAAGATTCTGAATGATTCCTTACACAGGTTCCTGAACGCTGTTCTGATGTTAGCCAGCCTCGCATATGCCGCAGACGTTATTCTTTTGATGTGGGCTTCAGGAGACAGGTTTGGTGTGATATCAACTCCTAGATCTTTCTCTCTGTTCGTTTCATTAAGTACTTCATCTCCTATTCTGTATCCTGTGTTTGGCCTCCTATTTCCAACACCTAGTTTCATTACTTTGCATTTACTCGGGTTGAACTTCAACAGCCATTTGTTGGACCATTCACTCAGTCTGTCTAGGTCATCTTGTAGCCTCCTACTATCGTCCTCAGTTTCAATCCTCCTCATAATTTTTGCATCATCGGCAAACATTGAGAGAAACGATTCTATACCCTCTGGAAGATCATTTACATATATCAGAAACAGTATAGGTCCAAGGACTGACCCCTGCGGTACTCCACTCGTAACGTCTCGCCAATCTGAGACCTCACCCCTCACACTGACTCGTTGTCTCCTGTTACTTAGGTACTCCTGTATCCAACGGAGTACCTTCCCTTTCACTCCAGCCTGCATCTCCAGTTTTTTCACTTGCCTCTTGTATGGCACTGTGTCAAAGGCTTTCTGATAATCCAAAAATATGCAGTCTGCCCACCCTTCTCTTTCTTGCCTTATTTTTGTTGCCTGGTCGTAGAATTCAAGTAACCCTGTGAGGCAGGACCTGCCATCCCTGAATCCATGTTGATGCTGTGTTACAAAGTTCTTTCGCTCCAGGTGCTCCACTAGCTTTCTTCGCACAATCTTCTCCATCATCTTGCATGGTATGCAGGTTAGGGACACTGGTCTGTAATTCAGTGCCTCCTGTCTATCCCCTTTCTTGTATATCGGGACTACGTTAGCTGCTTTCCAAATTTCTGGCAGTTCCCCTGTTGCCAGTGATTTGTTATACACCATGGAGAGCGGGAGGCACAGTTCTTCTGCTCCTTCCTTTAGTATCCAAGGGAAGATTCCATCTGGGCCTATAGCCTTTGTCACATCCAATTCTAGTAAACACTTCCTTACTTCCCCGCTGGTAATCTCAAACTCTTCCAGTGGTTCCTGGTTAGCTATTCCCTCTCTTATCTCTGGGATTTCTCCTTGCTCTAAGGTGAAGACCTCTTGGAATTTCTTATTCAGTTCCTCACACACTTCCTTGTCGTTTGTAGTGAATCCTTCTGCCCCTATCCTTAATTTCATAACCTGTTCCTTTACTGTTGTTTTTCTCCTGATGTGCCTATGCAGCAATTTAGGCTGAGTCTTTGCCTTGCTTGCGATGTCATTTTCGTATTGTCTTTCTGCCTCTCTTCTCATCCTGACATATTCATTCCTGGCATTCTGGTATCTTTTTCTGCTCTCCAGTGTCCTGTTATTCCTATAGTTTCTCCATGCCCTTTTACTTTGCTCTTTAGTAATTAAATACATCAATCTAAACACTATGTTCATGATGTTCATGTGTGTGTGTGTGTTTACTAGTTGTGTTTTTACGGGGGTTGAGCTTTGCTCTTTCGGCCCGCCTCTCAACTGTCAATCAACTGTTTTACTAACTACTTTTTTTTTTCCCCCACACCACACACACACACACACCCCAAGAAGCAGCCCGTGACAGCTGACTAACTCCCAGGTACCTATTTACTGCTAGGTAACAGGGGCATTCAGGGTGAAAGAAACTTTGCCCATTTGTTTCTGCCTCGTGCGGGAATCGAACCCGCGCCACAGAATTACGAATCCTGCGCGCTATCCACCAGGCTACGAGGCCCCTATGTGTGTGTGTGTGTGTGTGTGTGTGTGTGTGTGTGTGTGTGTGTGTGTGTGTGTGTGTGTGTGTGTAACACAAACAAGGAGCAAAGACTTCAAGCTCAACAAGCCACAATGGAGGACTGAAAACAAATGATACTTTTTCCCCCACTGGGTTATAAACCCAAGGAACCGCCTACCCGCCCAAGCCGTAAACACCGCAACATCGCTTCAATCCCAGACACAGATGGATACAATCATCAGGGCAAATGGAAGGACCACTAGTGATGGCGGCCCTCGGGTACATCCAGGTGTGTGTGTGTGTGTGTGTGTGGTAATGTAGGTCAGGAGGAACCCGGGTGGTGGAAGCCTCGCCCCCCACCAAGCACGAGGGTGGTGGAAGCCTCCCGCACCACCAAGCACGAGGGTGGTGGAAGCCTCCCGCACCACCAAGCACGAGGGTGGTGGAAGCCTCCCGCACCACCAAGCACGAGGGTGGTGGAAGCCTCCCGCACCACCAAGCACGAGGGTGGTGGAAGCCTCCCGCACCACCAAGCACGAGGGTGGTGGAAGCCTCCCGCACCACCAAGCACGAGGGTGGTGGAAGCCTCCCGCACCACCAAGCACGAGGGTGGTGGAAGCCTCCCGCACCACCAAGCACGAGGGTGGTGGAAGCCTCCCGCACCACCAAGCACGAGGGTGGTGGAAGCCTCCCGCACCACCAAGCACGAGGGTGGTGGAAGCCTCCCGCACCACCAAGCACGAGGGTGGTGGAAGCCTCCCGCACCACCAAGCACGAGGGTGGTGGAAGCCTCCCGCACCACCAAGCACGAGGGTGGTGGAAGCCTCCCGCACCACCAAGCACGAGGGTGGTGGAAGCCTCGCCCACCACCAAGCACGATGGTGGTGGAAGCCTCGCCCACCACCAAGCACGAGGGTGGTGGAAGCCTCGTCCACCACCAAGCACGATGGTGGTGGAAGCCTCGCCCACCACCAAGCACGATGGTGGTGGAAGCCTCGCCCACCACCAAGCACGAGGGTGGTGGAAGCCTCGTCCACCACCAAGCACGATGGTGGTGGAAGCCTCGCCCACCACCAAGCACGAGGGTGGTGGAAGCCTCGCCCACCACCAAGCACGATGGTGGTGGAAGCCTCGCCCACCACCAAGCACGATGGTGGTGGAAGCCTCGCCCACCACCAAGCACGAGGGTGGTGGAAGCCTCGCCCACCACCAAGCACGAGGGTGGTGGAAGCCTCGTCCACCACCAAGCACGATGGTGGTGGAAGCCTCGCCCACCACCAAGCACGATGGTGGTGGAAGCCTCGCCCACCACCAAGCACGATGGTGGTGGAAGCCTCGCCCACCACCAAGCACGATGGTGGTGGAAGCCTCGCCCACCACCAAGCACGAGGGTGGTGGAAGCCTCCCGCACCACCAAGCACGAGGGTGGTGGAAGCCTCCCGCACCACCAAGCACGAGGGTGGTGGAAGCCTCCCGCACCACCAAGCACGAGGGTGGTGGAAGCCTCCCGCACCACCAAGCACGAGGGTGGTGGAAGCCTCCCGCACCACCAAGCACGAGGGTGGTGGAAGCCTCCCGCACCACCAAGCACGAGGGTGGTGGAAGCCTCCCGCACCACCAAGCACGAGGGTGGTGGAAGCCTCCCGCACCACCAAGCACACGGCTGGTGGAAGCCTCCCGCACCACCAAGCACACGGCTGGTGGAAGCCTCCCGCACCACCAAGCACGAGGGTGGTGGAAGCCTCCCGCACCACCAAGCACGATGGTGGTGGAAGCCTCCCGCACCACCAAGCACACGGCTGGTGGAAGCCTCCCGCACCACCAAGCACGAGGATGGTGGAAGCCTCCCGCACCACCAAGCACGAGGGTGGTGGAAGCCTCCCGCACCATCAAGCACACGGCTGGTGGAAGCCTCCCGCACCACCAAGCACGAGGGTGGTGGAAGCCTCCCGCACCACCAAGCACGAGGGTGGTGGAAGCCTCGCCCACCACCAAGCACGAGGGTGGTGGAAGCCTCCCGCACCATCAAGCACACGGCTGGTGGAAGCCTCCCGCACCACCAAGCACGAGGGTGGTGGAAGCCTCGCGCACCACCAAGCACGAGGGTGGTGGAAGCCTCCCGCACCATCAAGCACACGGCTGGTGGAAGCCTCCCGCACCACCAAGCACACGGTTGGTGGAAGCCTCGCCCACCACCAAGCACGAGGGTGGTGGAAGCCTCCCGCACCACCAAGCACACGGTTGGTGGAAGCCTCGCCCACCACCAAGCACGAGGGTGGTGGAAGCCTCGCCCAACACCAAGCACGAGGGTGGTGGAAGCCTCGCCCACCACCAAGCACGAGGGTGGTGGAAGCCTCGCCCACCACCAAGCACGAGGGTGGTGGAAGCCTCCCGCACCATCAAGCACACGGCTGGTGGAAGCCTCCCGCACCACCAAGCACACGGCTGGTGGAAGCCTCGCCCACCACCAAGCACGAGGGTGGTGGAAGCCTCGCCCACCACCAAGCACGAGGGTGGTGGAAGCCTCGCCCACCACCAAGCACGAGGGTGGTGGAAGCCTCGCCCACCACTAATGGACCGCAGGTAAAGCAGCACATAAACACATTAACATTAAACAGTTCAGCCGAAGCTAAATTAAAAACAAAACCATTTTTCCGCCTCCCAGAAAGCACTTGTCCAGGAGGAGCTTCATATTAAATACATCAATCTAAACACTATGTTCATGATGTTCATAATTATAAACTGTATTTTAAATACTGTATTGTTGTATTTAATATTAATGTTACAGCCCCAAACTGAACCTAAACTATCCTCCCTAGGCCTAATGTGAAGCCTAATATAATACATATATGTGCATGGAACATTTATTTTGGCTGTTAGCTTAATTTTATTTTTAAATTTGGTTGTCTTCACTTTTAAGACTCTATAGTGGATAGTACCAAATTCTAGTATTTAATTGTCCACTACGTCAATATACGCACGATGGTGCACCCAGTTACAACATGAACTATCTCAACACGAGGTTCTAATATTATTATTAATGCAATTACCTAAATTTTAGTTGATTATACAATTCAGTATATTAAAATCTGGCTAGTTGTGGGTCGAGATTTGTTTTATATTTTATTAATATTAATATATATATATATATATATATATATATATATATATATATATATATATATATATATATATATATATATATATATATATAAACAAACTCCTACGACGATTACTCTCGTGTTCCTGAGTCTCTCCCTTCCGCCCTTCTCTCAACCCCCGCCCCCCCCCCCCTCTTTCCAATCTCCCCCCCCCCCCTTTCCAATCCTCACTCTCCCCCCCCCCCCCCCCTCGCACACTTTTGTGAAAGTGAAGCAGGACGGGGGGGGGGGGGGGTCTAATTACCGTCAGGAGTCGCCCCCCCCCCCCCCCAGACGCGCGCCTTAACCCACTGGACCACGATGTGCTACACGTAAATTAACCTGGCGTCCACACGTATCCACCACCATCCACCACTATCCACCAGGAGTCTTGGGGCATCGGGCTGGAAGCCAGTCCCGGGTTGTACCATCACCCGTGTACACTCCCTTGTTAGTCCTCGCCCAAATGTTCCCTTCAGATACACTAGGAGATGTTTAGGTGACTACGCATGGTACAGGTGTCTACACACACACATGGTACAGGTGTCTACACACACACATACGGTACAGGTGTCTACACACACACACACGGTACAGGTGTCTACACACACACGGTACAGGTGTCTACACACACACGGTGCAGGTGTCTACACACACACACACACACACACACACACACACGGTGCAGGTGTCTACACACACACACACACACGGTGCAGGTGTCTACACACACACACACACACGGTGCAGGTGTCTACACACACACACACGGTGCAGGTGTCTACACACACACACACACACACGGCGCAGGTGTCTACACACACACACACACGGCGCAGGTGTCTACACACACACATACGGTACAGGTGTCTACACACACACACACACACGGTGCAGGTGTCTACACACACACACGGTACAGGTGTCTATACACACACACGGTGCAGGTGTCTACACACACACACACACACGGTGCAGGTGTCTACACACACACACACACACGGTGCAGGTGTCTACACACACACACACACACACACGGTGCAGGTGTCTACACACACATACGGTGCAGGTGTCTACACACACATACGGTACAGGTGTCTACACACACATGGTACAGGTGTCTACACACACATGGTACAGGTGTCTACACACACATGGTACAGGTGTCATCCACAGGTACGTTGGTAAACAGTGATTCTACGTCCTGGGTATGTGTATGGAAATGTCAAGACACACAAGCCTGGAAATCCACTTCGGCCAATCATCAGGAAGATACCCACACCCACGTACAGACTGGCGAAGCGACTCAACAGCTTGCTGACTCCTTATATACCTTGTGCTTTCAGCCTGAAGTCTCCAAAGGAATTTGTTGACTTACTGCGGGGAACACGGGCCACAGTGACAAGAGCCTCGTTGGACGTAGAATCACTGTTTACCAACATACCTGTGGATGAAACAATCGGGATGATAGCGGACAAAGTGTATCGTGATCCGGCCTATACTCCTCTTGACATACCAGAAAAAATTCTAAGGAAACTACTCCAAGCTTGTACTAAAGAGGCACCCTTCTTGAGCCCTGATGGGCACATGTATAAGCAAGTAGATGGGGTCGCTATGGGTTCTCCCCTAGGTGTCCTGTTTGCGAACTTCTACATGGGTACCATTGAACAGAAGGTCTTAGTTGGCATGAACTTGAGGCCTGCCATATACTGCAGATATGTTGACATTTTTACACAAGTACCTGATGTCAGACGTCTGCAGGAGCTGAAGGAGGCATTCGAGCAGAATTCTGTGTTGAGTTTCACTTACGAGATGGAGAAGGATGGGAAGCTGCCCTTTCTAGATGTAACAGTCACTGAAAGGAGCAGAGGTTTCCACACTGCAGTCTACACTAAGGAAACAAACATAGGAATGTGCCTCAATGCTAACAGTGACTACCCAGACAGGTACAAGAGAAGTGTTGTCAACGCTTACGTCGACCGTGCTCTCAGCCACAGCTCAGGATGGAAGCAAGTCGATGAAGAGCTCTGTAGGGTAAGGCAGGTCCTAGTCAACAACGGCTTCTCCAATGGTTTCGTTGAAGACATCATAAAAAGGAAGGTGAAACGCCATGCAACCTCTGAAGAGTCAACTAACACAACACCTGTACCCCCTATTAGACTATTTTACAGGAACTTCTTTTCCACAGCTCATAAAACGGAGGAAAGGGTCCTGAAAGATATTGTTAATAGGAACGTTATCCCTACAGACAAAAATCAGAAGATACAATTGACCATTTACTATAAAACCAAAAAAACGGCCAACCTACTCGTGAAAAACTCTCCAGACACAAAGCAGAACGCTTTAAAAGAGACCAACGTCGTCTATGCCTTCAAATGTCCACTTGAGGACTGTAAGCCCCAAAGAACTCAGTATATAGGCAAGACAACAACATCTCTTTCCAGGCGATTAACAATGCATAAGCAACAGGGCTCCATTAAGGAACATATAATCTCTTCCCACAACCAGACCATCACCAGAGAAGTCTTAACAAACAACACAGAAATCATCGATAGATACAGCGATAGCAGGCGGCTTGACATCTGCGAGGCACTACACATCAAAAAGTCAACACCAGCAATCAACAGCCAATTAATGCACAACTATATTCTACCCACTTCAAGACTCCGTACCAATATAGAAGCATCAAGAGGAAGTATAGACCAATAAGCCCTTTGCAGTAACTTCCATTCTTCCCTTTCACTTATCCAATTTATACCCATTGAACCGTGTTCTGTCTTGTGTTGGTCAAAAGTTTGTTCACTTCATCCAAAACTGTTTCAACATATCACTTCACCCAAATGCGAGTATATAAGACAAGCTGTTTAGCGTTAGAATTAGTAAAACTCTGTTAAGTGTTTTCAGGTTACAGTTGTGTGTGTAAACTAAAGTCTTTGAAAATGTAATATGTTATTACGAAACGCGTTCAAGTGTCGCGTCAGACTAGAAATAAAAATGAATTTTGGAAAATTGATTTTTCAATTACCATCGACAGTAAAAAGAAACATAAGAAATATTGAGAAAATTCGTGTTAGAATTATTAATCTTACTTTTTCGGTCATATTTAACAGCATATGTTTACAAGAAAGACTGCTACCAAAAGGAATGATTTTACAGGTGATTGATTGATAAAGATTAAGCCATCCAAAAGGTGGCACGGGCATGAATAGGCCGTAAGTGGTGGCCCTTTTGATCCATAACCAGTATCTGTAGATGATACTGTAGATCTGAAGATGATACTGTAGGTCAGGTGCGCTCAACAGATGGCGTTGACATCGTTACATAAGGAAAGTAATTTAGGCCAGTGTTCATCAAGCATTCACACATCCACTTGCGAAGCCTGTACATCTAACAATTATGGCAACTTTGTTTACATTTATTAAACAATTTAAACCCACCAAAAAAGTTCAAGTCATAGACCGAGGTTGTTATTGTTATAAACACGTCGTGTTCCTTCAGTGTTCATAAACTATAAAAAAATTCAATAAAGCTGACACTATTGCTGAAAAAATGTACAGGATTCGTAGGCGTTCTACACAATAACATGACAACATCCTGCAGTGAGATATGGCAGGAAGTGAAGAATAGACCAAATATGAACTGAATCTGCCATAAAAAAAACTCGGCTAACAGTGTCACCATCAGAGCTCCACACGTCTACAATCTCCTACCAGCTGTTATAAGATATATTTACGAAACAACGAGTCACTATTAAAAAGGTGTTTGGCTAGCTGCTGCTGCTGCTGCTGCTGCTGCTGCTGCTGCTGCTGCTGCTGGTGTTGCAGCATCTGCTGGGTTTTGATGGCTATGTGGGCCATCCACTAGAAACATCTCCTAGCAGCATCCTTCAGCTACATGACCTTGGAGCAGGTCTCTGGTCACCAGTATTAACCACCAATATATATAATCAGTTGCCTGGACTCATATACCCCCACCGGGCCCTGCTCGGCCTCCAGGACTCACCCTCCCTGAGCCTCGTCTCTTCTAAACGTCTCATCTCATGCCCCAATCTTCCTTCACCTCCTCCTCCTACACATCTTCCTCGTTCTTCTCCTCCTCGTTCTTCTCTTCCTTCTTCTGCTTCTCTTCCTCTTCGTGTTCCACTCCCTTATTGTTACATGTAAGTGACGGCTATAATATTAGCACGCGTCTGTCACCAGTGACAGTAAAGACAATACTGTCTTCTGGGCCGCTGTCATACGGGGTGCCTCTGTCTACTGCCGTCCCCTCTAATCCCGCTGGGACTTTTACGGTCCCCTCTTCTACCCCTTGTGAATTATATGGTCACCTCTCCTGCCCCTTTGACTTTTCTCGTCCCCTCTCCTTGATCTGTCACTGCTGACTCCCCTCTCCCTTTACCCCTGTGGGTGCTGTGTTCTCCTTTCCTTTCCCTGTGGTTGTTGTGTTCCCCTCTCCTGTTCCTGTGGGTGCTGTGTTCCCCTCTCCTGTTCCTGTGGGTGCTGTGTTCCCCTCTCCTGTTCCTGTGGGTGCTGTGTTCCCCTCTCCTGTTCCTGTGGGTGCTGTGTTCCCCTCTCCTGTTCCTGTGGGTGCTGTGTTCCCCTCTCCTGTTCCTGTGGGTGCTGTGTTCCCCTCTCCTGTTCCTGTGGGTGCTGTGTTCCCCTCTCCTGTTCCTGTGGGTGCTGTGTTCCCCTCTCCTGTTCCTGTGGGTGCTGTGTTCCCCTCTCCTGTTCCTGTGGGTGCTGTGTTCCCCTTTCCTTCCCCTGTGGCTGATGTGTTCCCACTTTCCTTTTTCCTGTTACTGTTGTGTGGTGATTTACGCGGTACATCAGTCTGACATAGACAAAGAAGTGCTAGGGAAAGGCTTCGCCTTAGGTATGGGGCTCCCAGCACTGACTTAACGCTAAAAGGCGCTAGAGAAGACAATGGACACCTCGGGAAGCAAAAGTAATACAACATGGGACAAGGCCACCTCGGAATATAGAAATATTCCATCAGGAATCCAAGAGGAAGGATGCTATTACACTCTCCTTCAGATACCTCCACCGTGCGGGGAAGGATAAATCTACAACAGGTAGAGTGAAAGGTATTATTTAATAACTGGAGGACATGTAAACATCTCACGCGGCCACTCTACAGACCAGGATAAGTCCAAACTTAACTTATGAATTGGATGCAGCCCTCTCCAGGGGCAGTAGCACTGCTCCTGGTGAGGACGGTATCACCTATGATATTCTAAGACTCCTACATCGTGTACCCGGTAACCCATTATTAGAATTGTTTAATGCGAGTTATGTCTCTGGGCAGTTGCCTGTATCATGGACCACCAGTCTTACGGTACCTGTACCAAAGCCTGGCCAACCTGATGCTTTCCGTCCCATCTCACTGACCAGCTGCATGTGCAAAACCTTTGAGAGAATGGTGCTTAATAGATTATTGTATAGAGTTAAAGAGCCCATGTCACCTGATATCAATGGTTTCACACATGGTAAAAGTGTACACAACTGTATCACAACCTTTCTTACTGTTCATGGAGATAAAAGGCACAAGCACACAACATTTCTTGATTTAAAAAATGCCTTTGATATTGCTAATAGGGAAGTGATTATGTATGAATTAGCGAGAATGGATATAGGGGGACATTTATTACAATGCATACGAGGCTATCTTACCGACCGGAAGTCCTCTGCACTTCCAAGGCTACAAGAGTAAAAACTAAAGTAATGCAACTAGGCACCCCACAAGGAGGAGTACTTAGTCCTACCTTGTTTAATGTTCTAATTAATGCTTTACTAAAATCAATCCCAACTAGTCCGGCAAACATCACTATCAGCTATGCAGATGACATCCTTGTACATACTAAAACCCACCGCGAAATGCAGTCTTAAATTGAATACATACAGCTTGTGAGAGCCTTGGTCTTGTAATCAACGCTGCTAAAACTAAGGTATTTAACAGACAAATTGGCAACCGCAAAAGTGGACCACGAAAACTTTAGATAGATAATATACCAATAGACTATGTCTCTTCTTTCAAATACCTTGGAGTCTCTGTCCCTTGTACCTCAACTGCAGTCAATAAGTTACATCAACAATGTAGAGACAGACTCAAGGCTCTCAGAACTGTAGTGGGGTACAGCCCGAAATATGGTGTTAATATTAGAATAGCAAGAATGATGTATTTAGCGTATATAAGGTCTCTGATAGACTATCATGCACCAGCTTTGGTCCTGCAGAATGGTAAAAGTATTGATAGACTGGAAAAAATACAAAATGAAGCACTCAGAATTATACTTGGCTGTCCTATAACTACCAAAGTTCTCAACATGTGGAAAGAATTAAATATACTTAGCATTAGAGATAGAATATTTGAAATTAATCTTATGATGGGACTAAAGCTTCTGCGTGATAACAAAAACAACATTGTGTCAGTTGCACTGTTAGAACACATACGAAATGGAACTAGCGAGTCAAAATGGATTCAAAGAACAGCCACTCATTAAAATGATGGGACTGCACGATGTATATACAGATGAAAGAGTACAGCACTTCCTTCCACCCTGGCAGATAGTACCTTTTGACATCCTGACCCCTGCATACCCCACCAAGAAACTAATCACAAACAACCCTCATGCTCAGCTTGCTGCTAAATTAAGCACCATAGAACACATTCACAATATACAAGCTGAAAACAACATTGCACAGACCATATACACTGACGGATCACTCAATACAGCTACAGGGAGGGCAGGAAGTGCTGTTAATTCTCATCAGCCCGATGGCAGCACAATTCAAAGGAATATCCGAATTAGTAACTGGGCGTCCACAATGCAAGCCGAGTTGGTAGCGATACTGGTAGCACTCGAAATTGAGAACACTGAAGTAGACAGCTTAATTATTTCTGACTCCCTATCCTCACTACGAGCAATAAACAATTTGCAATCAACTAAAAACGTGCTTGTCTTGGAAGCTAGACGTAGATATATAAGAATACTTAGCAAGAGGGTAAATATAAAAATGTTGTGGATTCCTTCTCACATTGGCATGCAGGAACATGACAAAGTTGACGCCCTTGCTAAGGCTGCAGTAAATAAAGACAGTATTGAACGGAATCTTGAGTTATCAAATAGGTCCCTTAAAAGTGTCATTAGACGAGAACTCCTGGATGGATTTGAAGAAAGTAGAACTGTGCAAACTGGAACTAGCAGGTCCATTGTTCATCACAATGAAATGTGTGAAGTAAAACATGTGTATGGGGCAAGTAACAAAGTCAGTAGACTAACAGATGTTGTCACAGCTCGTATAAGACTTGGCTACAAGTATCTCTGGCAGTTCGGCTTGTATAGGGATCTAGATGAAGTAAAGTGTAAAGTGTGTGGACAAAGACAGGGACACACACTCGAACACTATATCTTGGATTGTAGTAAAATTGAGCCATTTAGAGATAAATCTAAGCTCACTCTGTATGATATGGCAAACTATCTTATTACCATGGATAAATTACCTGAAATCCTTGCACTGTACCCACATTTCGCTTCCAGTAGATGAACGACATATGAGATTCAGAAACAAGTCGTGTATTGTGAGGACTAATAATAAACAGAAGCTCCCCTATGACTCTGTAATATTCCCATTGGTCAAACTATTATGTATTAACGACAAGACCTACCATTAATGTATGATGACTTACTGTAAATATGTAGCTCTTGAAATGGCACTTTCTCTGTAACTAGCTGACATTGTAACTATAAGGTGTGAAGGATAGATGAAATTGTTTATGTAATAATCTAAGATGAGGTCTATCTTGGGATGATTTCGGGACTTTTTAGTTTCCCCGCGGCCCGGTCCTCGACCAGGCCTCCACCCCCAGGAAGCAGCCCGTGACAGCTGGCTAACACCCAGGTACCTATTTTACTGCTAGGTAACAGGGGCATAGGGTGAAAGAAACTCTGCCCATTGTTTCTCGCCGGCGCCCGGGATCGAACCCGGGACCACAGGATTACAAGTCCAGCCGCTCGGCCGACCGGCTCCCTTCTGATAAAGAGGTCTGATAAAGACCTTTTGTGCCCTCTGTAATGCTTTGCGCTACCGCTCACAGGATGAGTATGGGGTGCACAATAAACTAGCCGCCTTCGGCGACAACAAACAAATTAACAACGGAGGAAAACCGCGCACTCACTAAATATAAACACAGAAGTGAGAAAAACAAGGACGACAGACCTGGGGGAGGCGGAGGAATAATTCGGCCAGTGGCCTGAGGGACGGAGGGAATTATCCTAGGAAAGCGCCAAGCCATTACGACTATATAGCACTTGGAAGGGGTCGGGATAAGGATCTGGGATGGGACGGGGGATAGGAATGGTGCCCAATCACTTAGACGGTCGAGGATTGAACGCCGACCTGTATGAACCGAGACCGTCGCTCTACCATCCAGCTCAAGTGGTTGGGCTATCAGAGATGCCTTCGTAGCCTTTGACTCCCACATTCCGGCAATCTACAACCTGCCCAAGATTCACGAGGACAGCTGGAGGAGACGAACACAAGGCATGGGAGGCCGGTTGTGTGCGGGTGTTGGGCCTCAACGTGACCGGTGGACACCACCTGCACAGCCCTCCTTACTCCACTTCTAAAGCTCCTCCCGGAGAGACTTAAGGACACAGGTGATTTCTCGAGTCATATACGACATCACGACCCCTGTACCACCGGGTGCTTGCTTATTTTCGTTCGACTCTACCCAAGTGTCGAACAGGAAAGCGAAGCAGGAAGTCGGGTAGCTCTATTCTTCGAGGAAAAGTAAGGCAGGAACTTCAACAAGCAGGAGTTTCGAGGCCCCATCAAGGAAGCTCCAAGAAGAAGCGATCCTGCACGTGATGCGAGACACTTTGTCTGTAGGTCTTTCCATCACATGGCAGCAAATAAAGGGAGACAGCGATAGACGCCTCGAGCAGCGTGGCGATGGCAGAAATCATCGTCCACTCGTTGTTGACGACGACGAGACAACGCTTTACTCCTGCACCACAAGTTTACCTTCGAGACATAGAACATTTTTGGTATTCTGACAGCAGGCAGGCAGCCACCACCTGAACAATTTCTTCACGTGGGTAAACTCTATACACAGTAACTTGAAGTTTTACCCTGGAAACATACGAGGCCAGCCTAACCTCTCTGGGTATGTTGGTCTGTCTAGATGAGGATACGAGATCGCACACAACAATTCAGTACAAACCGACAAACCTAGTCCTAATTGTCTCGTCAAGTCACCCACCAACTTCAAGAAGATCGCTGCCCTATTCTCTGGCCATTCGTCTGAGAAGAACTATGAGCGACAGCACCAAGCCACAAGAGACACTCTCGGTCCTGTGGGAATATTTCAGGCGAAGGTCACACCCTGAAACAACCCCAACAGAAGGCCGGATGGAAGGTGGGGACAAGAGGAAGGCCGGATGGAAGGTGGGGACAAGAGGAAGGCCGGATGGAAGGTGGGGACAAGAGGAAGGCCGGATGGAAGGTGGGGACAAGAGGAAGGCCGGATGGAAGGTGGGGACAAGAGGAAGGCCGGATGGAAGGTGGGGACAAGAGGAAGGCCGGACTCTGCTACAGGAGACACAGTAGAAACACCTTAGGGAGGCTCCTTCTCCCAATTTTATACACCTCAGGCTTGGAGGGCCCATTACGACTCCAGCGGAAGGAACTATTGACGTGGTTCAGGGACACATACAGGGACCGCCCAGCTTGCCCTGGGTTTCCCGGGGCGCCGCCCACGACACCCTGGAGGACAAGTCAGCTTATAAAGGCGTCCTTGGTCAGGGCTAAATTTCTAAGGACTAAGTTTTTTACAAGTGGTGTGTCTGAGGTGAGGTGGTCCCAGGTCCTCCTCCACCCTGGGGACCCGGGTCCTCCTCCACCCTGGGGACCCTGGTCCTCCTCCACCCTGGGGACCCTGATCCTTCTCCACCCTGGGGACCTGGGTCCTCCTCCACCCTGGGGACCCGGGTCCTCCTCCACCCTGGGGACCTGGGTCCTCCTCCACCCTGGGGACCCGGGTCCTCCTCCACCCTGGGGACCCTGGTCCTCCTCCACCCTGGGGACCCTGGTCCACCTCCACCTGGGGACCCGGGTCCTCCACCTCCACCCGCCCCACTCCTGCCCTGCCCCTGGTGAAGGAGGGCGCCTGACAGATGGGTGGACAGTGCTTCGGATTCGTAGTCCAGAGGTTCCGGGTTCGATCCTCGATGGAGGCGGAGACAAATGGGCAAAATGTTTCTTTCACCCTGATGCCCTTGTTACCTAGCAGTAAATAGGTACCTGCGAGTTAGCTGCTTCCTGGGTGTGTGTGTGTAACAAAAAGGAGACCTGCTCGAGGACCGGGCCGCGGGAACGCTAATCCCCGAAATCATCTCAAGATAACGTCAAGATGCCCCGTCCCCGTCTTGTTCTGCCCCGCCCCACTCCTGCCCTGCCCAGCCCTGCCTCCGCCCCGCCCTACTCCTGCCCAGCCCCGCCCCACCCCTGCCCCGCCCCGCCCCACCCCTGCCCCGCCCCGCCTCACCATTACCCAAGCCTCCAGTTCTCTTACACATTAATTGTTAACCATATTTACTGGAGATCAAACAACTTAACAAGATTGTTCATTATGAGCTGAACGTTGCCGGCGGCAGCTGTCCTATTTGTTCACCACTCAGGCTTATATCACGCCTCAGTGTTGAGGGCGTGAGTGTTGAGGGCGCGAGTGTTGAGGGCGCGAGTGTTGAGGGCGCGAGTGTTGAGGGCGTGAGTGTTGAGGGCGTGAGTGTTGAGGGTGAGTGTTTTGAGGGTGAGTGTTTTGAGGGTGAGTGTTTTGAGGGTGAGTGTTTTGAGGGTGAGTGTTGAGAGCGTGAGTGTTGAGGGCGTGAGTGTTGAGGGTGTGAGTGTTGAGGGCGTGAGTGTTGAGGGTGTGAGTGTTGAGGGTGAGTGTTTTGAGGGTGAGTGTTTTGAGGGTGAGTGTTTTGAGGGTGAGTGTTGAGGGCGCGAGTGTTGAGGGCGTGAGTGTTGAGGGCGTGAGTGTTGAGGGCGTGAGTGTTGAGGGCGTGAGTGTTGAGGGCGTGAGTGTTGAGGGCGTGAGTGTTGAGGGCGTGAGTGTTGAGGGCGTGAGTGTTGAGGGCGTGAGTGTTGAGGGCGTGAGTGTTGAGGGCGTGAGTGTTGAGGGCGTGAGTGTTTTGAGGGTGAGTGTTGAGGGCGTGAGTGTTTTGAGGGTGAGTGTTGAGGGCGTGAGTGTTGAGGGTGAGTGTTGAGGGTGTGAGTGTTGAGGGTGTGAGTGTTGAGGGTGTGAGTGTTGAGGGTGTGAGTGTTGAGGGTGTGAGTGTTGAGGGTGTGAGTGTTGAGGGTGTGAGTGCTGAGGGCGTGAGTGTTGAGGGTGTGAGTGTTGAGGGCGTGAGTGTTGAGGGTGTGTGTTGAGGGTGAGTGTTGAGGGCGTGAGTGTTTTGAGGGTGAGTGTTGAGGGCGTGAGTGTTGAGGGTGAGTGTTGAGGGCGTGAGTGTTGAGGGTGTGAGTGTTGAGGGTGTGAGTGTTGAGGGCGTGAGTGTTGAGGGTGAGTGTTGAGGGCGTGAGTGTTGAGGGCGTGAGTGTTGAGGGTGAGTGTTGAGGGCGTGAGTGTTGAGGGTGTGAGTGTTGAGGGTGTGAGTGTTGAGGGCGTGAGTGTTGAGGGCGTGAGTGTTGAGGGTGAGTGTTGAGGGCGTGAGTGTTGAGGGTGAGTGTTGAGGGCGTGAGTGTTGAGGGTGAGTGTTGAGGGTGTGAGTGTTGAGGGTGAGTGTTGAGGGCGTGAGTGTTGAGGGCGTGAGTGTTGACGGCGAGTGTGTTGAGGGTGAGTGTTGAGGGTGAGTGCTGAGGGTGTGTGTTGAGGGTGTGTGTTGAGGGTGTATGTTGACGGTGTGTGTTGAGGGTGTGTGTTGAGGGTGTGTGTTGACGGTGAGTGTTGACGGTGAGTGTTGACGGTGAGTGTTGACGGTGAGTGTTGAGTGCGAGTGTTGAGTGCGTGCAGACACTCAACACCAAAGGACTTAGTGATGTTGACAAAACAAAGTTCCTCCCGCCATCTTGTCTTGAAACAAACGCTTCAAGCAGCAGCCATTCCTCGCGAGGCGGCCAAGAAAACTAAAGGCTGTTCTTCTTTGTCTCAAGTCACAATAGACAACTGCTACTTGTGAATACGTGGTTAGGTCTGAGCACTAGAGTCACCACAAAGGCCTCAGGCAGCGCTGCCTCCCAACCATCACAGCCAATTGAAAACGTTGTCTTTGAGGAAGAAAATCTTTTGTGGCGGCTTGTGGCGGCGTTTCTCTGAAGGTTCATTGCTGATAAATATATATAACACAAAAATGTGGCTGTGATGACAAGGATCTCCTGCACCCAAACGCGCGCGCGCGCACACACACATACATACACACACACTAATAACGTCTGCGGCATATGCGAGGCTGGCTAACATCAGAACAGCGTTCAGGAACCTGTGTAAGGAATCATTCAGAATCTTGTACACCACATATGTAAGACCAATCCTGGAGTATGCGGTCCCAGCATGGAGCCCGTACCTTGTCAAGCACAAGACGAAGCTGGAAAAAGTCCAAAGGTATGCTACTAGACTAGTCCCAGAACTAAGAGGCATGAGTTACGAGGAAAGGCTGCGGGAAATGCACCTTACGACACTGGAAGACAGAAGAGTAAGGGGAGACATGATCACAACCTACAAAATCCTCAGAGGAATCGACCGGGTAAACAAGGATAAACTATTCAACACTGGTGGGACGCGAACAAGGGGACACAGGTGGAAACTGAGTACTCACATGAGCCACAGAGACGTTAGAAGGAACTTTTTCAGTGTCAGAGTAGTTAACGGATGGAATGCATTAGGCAGTGATGTGGTGGAGGCTGACTCCATACACAGTTTTAAATGTAGATATGATAGAGCCCAATAGGCTCAGGAATCTGTACACCAGTTGATTGACAGTTGAGAGGCGGGACCAAAGAGCCAAAGCTCAACCCCCGCAAGCACAAATAGGTGAGTACACACACACAGACACACACACACACACACACACACACACACACAC